>NW_027463620.1:0-10000 GCF_050947455.1 Rhinoderma darwinii
ACACTGCTTCAGTCTCCGCATCATCAGGCACCTTTGCAGGGACGCCACCAGATGTTATAAGCGGTGTCCCCGCTGTGCCCTCCGCCTCATTAACCTCCATCTTTTCTATGTGCGGAACATTTTTGGGAAAGGGGCCACCGCCGCCCCCGACGCCAGCAGCCCCCTTCTCGCCTACACCACTTTTCAGTGATGCGGACGAAGGAGCCACTGACGTCACTGGAGCCGCCTCCGGCGCCGGACCACTCCCCCCTCCCACAGAGGAGTGGCCAACAGAGCCGGAGCCCCCTCTGTGACCGCCCTTGTCCGGAACGTCTGACGGCTTGACACCGACAGACTTCCGGCTTTCAGACACCACATCCGGTTTCTGGTTTACCCGTTCTCCAGACCGCTGACTCGCATCAGAGACCAGTTTCCCGGGCTCGCCATTAACCGGACACGGGGACACACCCCCTGGCGTCACCAGGCCACCAGTACCGCCCCCTTTGCAGGGGTTGGCGTCCGGCGCCATTTTGACCACCACGTGTTCTAATGCCGGACCCGTAACACTCTCCCCGCATTCCCGCTCCAGCCCCACTGCAGAGGCTTGAGCTGGGGGTCTTGCGGGACCTGCGCCCTGATCCTGACTTGCATCTGGCTCAGAGCACAGGAAGGATCTTGCTGTATACACCATTTTAAATGAACCTTCAGCAGATTTTTTTTCCTTTGTCTTTTTTTTCTTCTTAAATTTTTTTTTCTTTTGCTTTTCCTCCTCTGCGGGTAACTCCGCACCGAAACAAAATCCCTGGAAGGATACCGGCGACTCCACGTTACGGATCTGTGTAAGTAATCCTGGAGGCCGCTCACTGTCAGTATCAAAACTCTCCTGATTTCTCCCAGCTGTGAGTCCACCCTCCTCCTCCTCACTGCTCCTGGGTGCATCAGAATCTGAGCCTTCTCTGGACTTTGCATTCTCATGCTCCATTTTCTCCCCCACAATTTCCTTTGCTGTGTCTGGGGCTCTGCTGTCTTCCTCCACACTTTCTATTTTTATAGGTTCTGCCATCTCGGCAAACCTCTCTTCATTTTTTAATTTTTCACCAAACACCCCTCCGCCTGCCACAATCTCATCACGTCTTTCTTCCACTTCTTTTATTTCCTCCAACAAGGATTTCACATTTAAAAGGTATCGGGACCTCTTACCTCCTGAGGCTTTTGCAGCTCTTCCTCTGGCGACCGCCAAGTCCGCACGGAGCCGTTGCAGCGACTTCCTGAGGTCCCGATACTCCTCCAACCGCATAGCCAGACGGGAGCTGAAGTTCTCCACCGTCTCTCCGGTCCTCAGCTGTCCCCATTCCTCCACACGACCGTCATCCAAATGTCCGGACAGTGCTGGTCCTTCTCCAGACGACAACACCTCTATCACCATGCCGGACCGCGTCTCCATACCCTTATCCAGGGTTCCAGCCACGGGGGGAGCCAGGACAGCCTTGCCCCGAGATGATCTCCTCACCCCTGCGACCGTTTGCATATTCCCAGCCAGCTCGGATGACCCTCTACCCCCCGCTGGCATGCTCCGGGAGGTAGAGGTCTGAGGCTCCATCCTAGGATGGAACCCCCCTCAGGGTACTTTCCAAGCCCAGGCAGATGGTATGAGGCCTGGGCAGATAGGATAAGGAAAGTCCCTGGATCCAAGGCCTGCACGGAAGTCTCAGCAGCTCTCTCCACACCTCCTACTCCACCCACTCCAGAGCTGCACTGACTATTCTGCTGATGGAGTCACTGTGTACATACATTACATTACTTATCCTGTACTGATCCTGAGTTACATCCTGTATTATACTCCAGAGCTGCACTCACTATTCTGCTGGTGGAGTCACTGTGTACATACATTACATTACATATCCTGTACTGATCCTGAGTTACATCCTGTATTATACTCCAGAGCTGCACTCACTATTCTGCTGATGGAGTCACTGTGTACATACATTACATTACTTATCCTGTACTGATCCTGAGCTACATCCTGTATTATAATCCAGAGCTGCACTCACTATTCTGCTGCTGGAGTCACTGTGTACATACATTACATTACTTATCCTGTACTGATCCTGAGTTACATCCTGTATTATACTCCAGAGCTGCACTCACTATTCTGCTGGTGGAGTCACTGTGTACATACATTACATTACATATCCTGTACTGATCCTGAGTTATATCCTGTATTATACTCCAGAGCTGCACTCACTATTCTGCTGGTGGAGTCACTGTGTACATACATTACATTACTTATCCTGTACTGATCCTGAGTTACATCCTGTATTATACTCCAGAGCTGCACTCACTATTCTGCTGGTGGAGTCACTGTGTACATACATTACATTACATATCCTGTACTGATCCTGAGTTATATCCTGTATTATACTCCAGAGCTGCACTCACTATTCTGCTGGTGGAGTCACTGTGTACATACATTACATTACTTATCATGTATGATCCTGAGTTACATCCTGTATTATACTCCAGAGCTGCACTCACTATTCTGCTGGTGGAGTCACTGTGTACATACATTACATTACTTATCCTGTACTGATCCTGAGTTACATCCTGTATTATACTCCAGAGCTGCACTCACTATTCTGCTGGTGGAGTCACTGTGTACATACATTACATTACATATCCTGTACTGATCCTGAGTTATATCCTGTATTATACTCCAGAGCTGCACTCACTATTCTGCTGGTGGAGTCACTGTGTACATACATTACTTATCCTGTACTGATCCTGAGTTACATCCTGTATTATACTCCAGAGCTGCACTCACTATTCTGCTGGTGGAGTCACTGTGTACATACATGACATTACCTGTACTGATACTGAGTTATATCCTGTATTATACTCCAGAGCTGCACTCACTATTCTGCTGGTGGAGTCACTGTGTACATACATGACATTACCTGTACTGATACTGAGTTATATCCTGTCACAACCACTCAGAGGCTTAAACACTATAATCAGCATTAAATGCCAGACCAAAAAGGAGTTACCCTTTAAGTACTAATCATAAGATCATTGTGTTATAACAGGTTTGTGAGTTTTTCTCGGTACGTCAGCCAATTCCAATGGGTCAGTAATTCTGCAATGATATTTATAATTATGGACAGAGCACAGAGCGGTTATTATCTTATCGACAACCTGTCAAACATCTTCTTCATGCAGAGACGAGTCCGAGCGTGCCCGCCATGTACACAGTGCGCCCTGCCAGGTAAGAGGGGCTGAGTAAACCTTGTGCTTCTATAATAACATTTGACCAGCAGGGATGAAAGTCTCCAGTCTCAGCTGGGGGGGTGATTCATTCATCTGGAGCTGCGGACGTGAAATGCCCCTGTATTCAGGGAGAACCAGATGAGCAACAATCACAGGGAAAACCTGGCAGCTGCTGCCACCTTGGCACTGCCAGTCCTGTTATAGCCAGAGACATAATAACATCGCTGCCAATTTTATATTGCAGACACGCTGCAGAGTAAGTAACAAAACACACACGATCACTGGAATGAAATAGCAGCTTTTTAGAGATAGATAGATAGATAGATAGATAGATAGATAGATAGATAGATAGATAGATAGATAGATAGATAGATAGATAGATAGATAGATAGATAGATAGATAGATAGATGATATGAGATAGATAGATAGATAGATAGATAGATAGATAGATAGATAGATAGATAGATAGATAGATAGATAGATAGATAGATAGATAGATAGATAGATAGATAGATAGATAGATAGATAGATAGATAGATAGATATGAGATAGATAGATAGATATGAGATAGATAGATAGATAGATAGATAGATAGATAGATAGATAGATAGATAGATAGATAGATAGATAGATAGATAGATAGATAGATGATATGAGATAGATAGATAGATAGATAGATAGATAGATAGATAGATAGATAGATAGATAGATAGATAGATAGATAGATAGATAGATAGATAGATAGATAGATAGATAGATAGATAGATAGATAGATAGATAGATATGAGATAGATAGATAGATATGAGATAGATAGATAGATAGATAGATAGATAGATAGATAGATAGATAGATAGATAGATAGATAGATAGATAGATAGATAGATAGATATGAGATAGATAGATAGATAGATAGATAGATAGATAGATAGATAGATAGATAGATAGATAGATAGATAGATAGATAGATAGATAGATATGAGATAGATAGATAGATAGATAGATAGATAGATAGATAGATAGATAGATAGATAGATAGATACTTGTCTGGGCATTGGGCACAGCAGTTGCTTGGTTACAATAACCTTTTCTTAATAAGCTGTAGATAATTACTACAAGGTAAATGTAATAAGACGATAAGCGCAGCGATGGTATAAAGATGTGGGGGGGACGAGGTGAGATCTGGGACATCGAGGGGAAATATGAGAATCAATTACAGAAAGTCTTCAGTGTAAAAACAGAAAATGAAAGAAAATCAAAAGAAATGAAACAGAAAATAATATAAATGTATCGCCTGTAAATATCAATATCATCAAAGAAGATCAATAAATATGAAAGAAATAATCAAATAAACAATAAAATAATTGGGCCCCTAAACCCCCCCACCCTGCCAGTCCTCACTGAGACCCATGACGGAGTCCTGCCCCCCCCCCCCCCAGGCTTCAGAGACCCTCATGGCTACGTCACTGGACGCCATCATACAACATATACATCTATCTATATCAGAGGACATGCTGGGAGCTGTAGTTCTGCTGGGGAGCCGCTGATATATAGACCGATCCTCCTGTCCATTGACCTGAGGTCCCCTCCGTTATATGTCCAGGATCCATGAATAGAATTGTAACCCCGACCTACGACCCGGCCCATCACCACATATTAGGTTGTTGTTGTGTTTTTCCTAATACGACCATTAACTTCATTATGTCCTAAGTGTCTCCATAGGAACCGCAGCTCCGAAGTAAGACGACGAATAATGAGCCATATAGAGAACCCTCCTCACCCCAAACATCTACACAAGACCCTCCGTGCGGGGGAGCAATTCAGAATACAGAATCCCTGCACCCCATCATTACTGCATCCTACATCAGTGACCCCACAACTGTGCCCAGAGATGACGGAAATTCAGTGATGTAACATGATGGGGATTGTAGTTCTGTATAGGCTTAGATAAATAGATACACAGCTCAGCAGACAGTATCACACATGATAGGATTAGATACACAGATCAGCAGACAGTATCACACATGATAGGATTAGATACACAGATCAACAGACAGTATCACACATGACAGGATTAGATACACAGCTCAGCAGACAGTATCACACATGATAGGATTAGATACACAGCTCAGCAGACAGTATCACACATGATAGGATTAGATACAGCAGCTCAGCAGCCAGTATCACACATGATAGGATTAGATACACAGCTCAGCAGACAGTATCACACATGATAGGATTAGATACATAGCTCAGCAGACAGTATCACACATGATAGGATTAGATACACAGCTCAGCAGACAGTATCACACATGATAGGATTAGATACATAGCTCAGCAGACAGTATCACACATGATAGGATTAGATACATAGCTCAGCAGTGTGTGCCCGCTGCGTAAAACTCACTACATGTTCTATATTTCGGCGATTTTCTCGCATCACGCACCCATTGAAGTCAATGGGTGCGTGAAAATCACGCGCACCACACGGAAGCACTTCCGTGGGACGAGCGTGATTCTCGCAACAGCAGTAAAAGAATGAATGTAAACAGAAAATCACCACGTGCTACAAACATACAAACGGAGTGTCATAATGATGGCGGCTGCGCGAAAATCACGCAGCCGCGCATCATACGGGGCTGACACACGGAGCTGTTAAGTGCCTTTTGTGCGCGCAAATCGCTCACGTTCGTCTGAATCCGCCCTCACACACAGGACAGTATTTAGGGCAGTATAGCTGGTAGTCCTTTCAGGGACCCGGCCCAAAATATAAGGAGAAAGGGGCCTGGTCAAGATCGTGAAGCGCCAGAGGAGAAGAGGCGCCCAGAGGAGAAGAGGCGCCCAGAGGAGAAGAGGCGCCCAGAGGAGAGTGGGGGCAAGAGGACCCAGGAGAGGTAAGTACATAAGAGTCTGATTTTGTTAGGGGGGTCTGGTGAGTAAATTAAGGGGTTCCTTAACAGTCCCTGTGACTTCCCTAGGGTTCTGTCCCCCCAGGTGTTTTGGACACCCTCATTGATGGACTTTTTTTTTCCATTTTCTGATATTTTTCGCACACAAAATGATCATTTTCAAGTCCCCAGATTCCCCTCCTCTGGTTCGGGGGCTCAGGTTGGTAAATTCATTAACCATATTATAAAGACCGCTAAGGGTTTTACACCTCGAATTACGTCCGAAAATACGGCTCCAAAGCGCTGGAAAACATCTGCCCATTGAAATCATTGGGGTTACGATGTTTTGTGCACACAGGCCCGCGTCAAAGTAGTGCCCGTCACTTCTTGAGACGTAATTGGAGCCGTTTTACATTGACTCCATTGAAAAACAGCTCCAATTATGTCCGTAATTGACGCCGCGAAAAACGCAAGTACGAGCAATTACGTCTGAAATTCAGGAGCTGTTTTCGCCTGAAAACAGCTCCGTAATGTGAGGCGTATTGGACGCTGCCGTGTGAACAGACCCTAATGCCCACCGAGCAGCTAAGGGAATCCGCACCGGAGCGTCTGATGTAGGGGACAGATTCCTTGGCCTCAGGTTGGGGGATAAGAGGGGTGGCAGTCACATTACATGATGGGGATGTAGTGCTGTGTGATTCTCTACGACTGTACCACACATAATTGGCTTAGATACACCGAGCCACATTTACTAAGCTGTGTAATCGTCAGACAGCGTAAACGTAGACCAGGCAAGAAGAAAAATGCGCCCAATTTATCTCAGTGCCGCACGCTGGATGATCATTTTGGCGCTCGTTGACACTTTTCTTCTTCTTATTCCATTTTGGATTTTGACTTTTTTTGTGCAAGAATTTTGAGCCAGGTTTTAGTTGCATTTTTGGCGTAATCGAAGTCACATTCCCTTTCCGGCAAAACCCGTCCTACGTGAAGAGTTGTCATCTCAGCTGTAAAGAGTCACTTAGTATAACGGCTCGGCAGCTACAATCCTGTCATCCTAATTTAGGTAAATGCTGAGAAGTCACGTCCACGTAGAGAACTGACGATTATCGCCGTATTATTTATAACTTCCGTTTCCCGCGCCCCGCGTCTGGCGTCCCAGGGAGAGTAGATGTGTTTAACGTCCTTCAGTATGTTGCGTGTTCTGCACCTCCGCAGCTTTATGTGTCACCGGGATGCGAGGTCGGGCTCTTAATGACCTCTGCTAAGTGACTGGAGGAGCGCGGCAGAATTAGACGTAAACAGTATATATATATATATAGTTATTACATAGTTGGTACGATTGGAAAAAATACATTGTAGAACTTTGTTTTACCCTTATTGATCCCAAAAAAAAAAAAAGGTTGAAAAAATAAAATTAAAAAAATGTAAAAGTAAATAAATATAAAACTTACTCATAATGCCTAAACCAAACTTCCCCGAAAAGTAAAAAATTCCCTCCTGATCCTAAGTGGCGATCCGTCTGGCTCAACATTCAAACAAGAATTCTACACATTGACATAAGAGCTGATAGTTTTTCGTTCTAGGAAACTATCAAAGCCTTTTTTAAAGCATCTCCTGTCCCTGAAACCAGCTCCTGAGGTCGACTATTCCACAGATTCACCGCTCTTACAGTAAATAACCAGCTCCTGAGGTCGACTATTCCACAGATTCACCGCTCTTACAGTAAATAACCAGCTCCTGAGGTCGACTATTCCACAGATTCACCGCTCTTACAGTAAAGAACCAGCTCCTGAGGTCGACTATTCCACAGATTCACCGCTCTTACAGTAAATAACCAGCTCCTGAGGTCGCCATTCCACAGACTCAGCGCTCTTACAGTAAAGAACCAGCTCCTGAGGTCGACTATTCCACAGATTCACCGCTCTTACAGTAAATAACCAGCTCCTGAGGTCGCCATTCCACAGACTCAGCGCTCTTACAGTAAAGAACCAGCTCCTGAGGTCGACTATTCCACAGATTCACCGCTCTTACAGTAAATAACCAGCTCCTGAGGTCGCCATTCCACAGACTCAGCGCTCTTACAGTAAAGAACCAGCTCCTGAGGTCGACTATTCCACAGATTCACCGCTCTTACAGTAAATAACCAGCTCCTGAGGTCGCCATTGCACAGACTCAGCGCTCTTACAGTATAGAACCAGCTCCTGAGGTCGACTATTCCACAGATTCACCGCTCTTACAGTAAATAACCAGCTCCTGAGGTCGCCATTCCACAGACTCAGCGCTCTTACAGTAAAGAACCAGCTTCTGAGGTCGACTATTCCACAGATTCACCGCTCTTACAGTAAATAACCTGCTCCTGAGGTCGCCATTCCACAGACTCAGCGCTCTTACAGTAAATAACCAGCTCCTGAGGTCGCTATTCCACAGATTGTACCGCTCGTACAGTAAAGAACCAGCTCCTGCGGTAGACTATTCCACATATTCACCACTCTTACAGTAAATATCCAGCTCCTGAGGTCGCTATTCCACATCTTTTACTGCTCTTACAGTAAATAACCAGCTCCTGAGGTCGCTGTTCCACAGATTTTACTGCTCTTACAGTAAATAACCAGCTCCTGAGGTCGACTATTCCACAGATTCACCGCTCTTACAGTAAATAACCAGCTCCTGAGGTCGCCATTCCACAGACTCAGCGCTCTTACAGTAAAGAACCAGCTCCTGAGGTCGACTATTCCACAGATTCACCGCTCTTACAGTAAATAACCAGCTCCTGAGGTCGCCATTGCACAGACTCAGCGCTCTTACAGTATAGAACCAGCTCCTGAGGTCGACTATTCCACAGATTCACCGCTCTTACAGTAAATAACCAGCTCCTGAGGTCGCCATTCCACAGACTCAGCGCTCTTACAGTAAAGAACCAGCTCCTGAGGTCGACTATTCCACAGATTCACCGCTCTTACAGTAAATAACCTGCTCCTGAGGTCGCCATTCCACAGACTCAGCGCTCTTACAGTAAATAACCAGCTCCTGAGGTCGCTATTCCACAGATTGTACCGCTCGTACAGTAAAGAACCAGCTCCTGCGGTAGACTATTCCACATATTCACCACTCTTACAGTAAATATCCAGCTCCTGAGGTCGCTATTCCACATCTTTTACTGCTCTTACAGTAAATAACCAGCTCCTGAGGTCGCTGTTCCACAGATTTTACTGCTCTTACAGTAAATAACCAGCTCTTGAGGTCGATATTTCACAGATTTTACCGCTCTTACTGTAAAGAACCAGCTCCTGCGTTATCATGGCTGAAGGTTCAGCAACTTTCTGATATACATTATGTGTTAAATCCTCACCATTTTCAAGATATTTGCTTGCCATCAGTGAATGGAAATATTACCATTTACATCCAGAGGCTGAAAATCTGTACAAACCTACTACGTCTCAAGGCTGAAGGTCCTGCAAGCTTCTAATATACATTATGTGTTAATTCCTCACCATTTTCAAGATCTCTGCTAGCTGTCAGTGAATGTGAATATTCTTGTTTGCATTCAGAGACTAAAAATTATACAAACCTAATATTTTCACAGCTGAGGGTCGGTTACAATTGTATTCAGTCTAGACAATCCTCTGTGAGGTGAAACGCCCTTTACACCAGGCTGATACACTTTACCTGCACTGATACATTGTAACAAACTATCAGGACAGGAGAGAGATTTGTGCTGCCGATGTGCTGAACAGAACATTTAACAGCCGAGAATAAGTTTTCAATAATTGATTGAATTAAGGGGTTAATGCTCTAAAACTGATGTCACCGTGGACGCGGTGATGTCACTAGCGCCGGTCTCAGAGCCCAGGGCCCTTGCAGTACATCCCT
>NW_027463620.1:17500-31276 GCF_050947455.1 Rhinoderma darwinii
CTTATATCACTCCAGCACTATTATATCCTCCAGAGACATTACATCATATGTGACTGATATCAGCCGCTCCTCTTCTAACACTCCAGTACTATTATATCCTCCAGAGACATTACATCATATGTGTGACTGATATCAGCCGCTCCTCTTATATCACTCCAGTACTATTATATCCTCCAGAGACATTACATCATATGTGTGACTGATATCAGCCGCTCCTCTTATATCACTCCAGCACTATTATATCCACCAGACACATTACATCATATGTGTGACTGATATCAGCCGCTCCTCTTATATCACTCCAGTACTATTATATCCTCCAGAGACATTACATCATATGTGACTGATATCAGCCGCTCCTCTTATATCACTCCAGTACTATTATATCCTCCAGAGACATTACATCATATGTGTGACTGATATCAGCCGCTCCTCTTATAACACTCCAGTACTATTATATCCTCCAGAGACATTACATCATATGTGTGACTGATATCAGCCGCTCCTCTTATATCACTCCAGCACTATTATATCCTCCAGAGACATTACATCATGTGTGACTGATATCAGCCGCTCCTCTTATAACACTCCAGTACTATTATATCCTCCAGAGACATTACATCATATGTGTGACTGATATCAGCCGCTCCTCTTATATCACTCCAGTACTATTATATCATCCAGAGACATTACATCATATGTGACTGATATCAGCCGCTCCTCTTATATCACTCAAGTACTATTATATCCTCCAGAGACATTACATCATATGAGTGACTGATATCAGCCGCTCCTCTTATATCACTCCAGCACTATTATATCCTCCAGACATTACATCATATGTGACTGATATCAGCCGCTCCTCTTATATCACTCCAGCACTATTATATCCTCCAGAGACATTACATCATATGTGTGACTGATATCAGCCGCTCCTCTTATATCACTCCAGCACTATTATATCCTCCAGAGACATTACATCATATGTGTGACTGATATCAGCCGCTCCTCTTATATCACTCCAGTACTATTATATCCTCCAGAGACATTACATCATATGTGTGACTGATATCAGCCGCTCCTCTTATATCACTCCAGTACTATTATATCCTCCAGAGACATTACATCATATGTGTGACTGATATCAGCCGCTCCTCTTATATCACTCCAGCACTATTATATACTCCAGAGACATTACATCATATGTGTGACTGATATCAGCCGCTCCTCTTATATCACTCCAGCACTATTATATCCTCCAGAGACATTACATCATATGTGTGACTGACATCAGCCGCTCCTCTTATATCACTCCAGCACTATTATATCCTCCAGAGACATTACATCATATGTGTGACTGACATCAGCCGCTCCTCTTATATCACTCCAGTACTATTATATCCTCCAGAGACATTACATCATATATGTGACTGATATCAGCCGCTCCTCTTATAACACTCCAGTACTATTATATCCTCCAGACATTACATCGTATGTGACTGATATCAGCCGCTCCTCTTATAACACTCCAGTACTATTATATCCTCCAGAGACATTACATCATATGTGTGACTGATATCAGCCGCTCCTCTTATAACACTCCAGTACTATTATATCCTCCAGAGACATTACATCATATGTGACTGATATCAGCCGCTCCTCTTATAACACTCCAGTACTATTATATCCTCCAGAGACATTACATCATATGTGTGACTGATATCAGCCGCTCCTCTTATATCACTCCAGCACTATTATATCCTCCAGAGACATTACATCATATGTGTGACTGATATCAGCCGCTCCTCTTATATCACTCCAGCACTATTATATCCTCCAGAGACATTACATCATATATGTGACTGATATCAGCCGCTCCTCTTATAACACTCCAGTACTATTATATCCTCCAGACATTACATCGTATGTGACTGATATCAGCCGCTCCTCTTATAACACTCCAGTACTATTATATCCTCCAGAGACATTACATCATATGTGTAACTGATATCAGCCGCTCCTCTTATAACACTCCAGCACTATTATATCCTCCAGAGACATTACATCATATGTGTGACTGATATCAGCCGCTCCTCTTATATCACTCCAGTACTATTATATCCTCCAGAGACATTACATCATATGTGTGACTGATATCAGCCGCTCCTCTTATAACACTCCAGTACTATTATATACTCCAGAGACATTACATCATGTGTGACTGATATCAGCCGCTCCTCTTATATCACTCCAGTACTATTATATCCTCCAGACATTACATTGTATGTGACTGATATCAGCCGCTCCTCTTATAACACTCCAGTACTATTATATCCTCCAGACATTACATCATATGTGACTGATATCAGCCGCTCCTCTTATAACACTCCAGTACTATTATATCCTCCAGAGACATTACATCATATGTGTGACTGATATCAGCCGCTCCTCTTATAACACTCCAGTACTATTATATCCTCCAGAGACATTACATCATATGTGACTGATATCAGCCGCTCCTCTTATAACACTCCAGCACTATTATATCCTCCAGAGACATTACATCATATGTGTGACTGATATCAGCCGCTCCTCTTATAACACTCCAGTACTATTATATCCTCCAGAGACATTACATCATATGTGACTGATATCAGCCGCTCCTCTTATATCACTCCAGTACTATTATATCCTCCAGAGACATTACATCATATGTGTGACTGATATCAGCCGCTCCTCTTATATCACTCCAGCACTATTATATCCTCCAGAGACATTACATCATATGTGACTGATATCAGCCGCTCCTCTTATATCACTCCAGTACTATTATATCCTCCAGAGACATTACATCATATGTGTGACTGATATCAGCCGCTCCTCTTATATCACTCCAGCACTATTATATCCTCCAGAGACATTACATCATATGTGTGACTGATATCAGCCGCTCCTCTTATATCACTCCAGCACTATTATATCCTCCAGAGACATTACATCATATATGTGACTGATATCAGCCGCTCCTCTTATAACACTCCAGTACTATTATATCCTCCAGACATTACATCGTATGTGACTGATATCAGCCGCTCCTCTTATAACACTCCAGTACTATTATATCCTCCAGACATTACATCATATGTGACTGATATCAGCCGCTCCTCTTATAACACTCCAGTACTATTATATCCTCCAGAGACATTACATCATATGTGTGACTGATATCAGCCGCTCCTCTTATAACACTCCAGTACTATTATATCCTCCAGAGACATTACATCATATGTGACTGATATCAGCCGCTCCTCTTATAACACTCCAGCACTATTATATCCTCCAGAGACATTACATCATATGTGTGACTGATATCAGCCGCTCCTCTTATATCACTCCAGTACTATTATATCCTCCAGAGACATTACATCATATGTGTGACTGATATCAGCCGCTCCTCTTATAACACTCCAGTACTATTATATCCTCCAGAGACATTACATCATATGTGTGACTGATATCAGCCGCTCCTCTTATATCACTCCAGTACTATTATATCCTCCAGAGACATTACATCATATGTGTGACTGATATCAGCCGCTCCTCTTATAACACTCCAGTACTATTATATCCTCCAGACATTACATCGTATGTGACTGATATCAGCCGCTCCTCTTATAACACTCCAGTACTATTATATCCTCCAGAGACATTACATCATATGTGTGACTGATATCAGCCGCTCCTCTTATATCACTCCAGTACTATTATATCCTCCAGACATTACATTGTATGTGACTGATATCAGCCGCTCCTCTTATAACACTCCAGTACTATTATATCCTCCAGAGACATTACATCATATGTGACTGATATCAGCCGCTCCTCTTATAACACTCCAGCACTATTATATCCTCCAGAGACATTACATCATATGTGTGACTGATATCAGCCGCTCCTCTTATATCACTCCAGTACTATTATATCCTCCAGAGACATTACATCATATGTGTGACTGATATCAGCCGCTCCTCTTATAACACTCCAGTACTATTATATCCTCCAGAGACATTACATCATATGTGTGACTGATATCAGCCGCTCCTCTTATAACACTCCAGTACTATTATATCCTCCAGAGACATTACATCATATGTGTGACTGATATCAGCCGCTCCTCTTATATCACTCCAGTACTATTATATCCTCCAGAGACATTACATCATATGTGTGACTGATATCAGCCGCTCCTCTTATAACACTCCAGTACTATTATATCCTCCAGAGACATTACATCATATGTGACTGATATCAGCCGCTCCTCTTATAACACTCCAGCACTATTATATCCTCCAGAGACATTACATCATATGTGTGACTGATATCAGCCGCTCCTCTTATAACACTCCAGTACTATTATATCCTCCAGAGACATTACATCATATGTGACTGATATCAGCCGCTCCTCTTATATCACTCCAGTACTATTATATCCTCCAGAGACATTACATCATATGTGTGACTGATATCAGCCGCTCCTATTATATCAATCCAGCACTATTATATCCTCCAGAGACATTACATCATATATGTGACTGATATCAGCCGCTCCTCTTATATCACTGCTGTACTATTATATCCTCCAGAGACATTACATCATATGTGTGACTGATATCAGCCGCTCCTCTTATATCACTCCAGCACTATTATATCCTCCAGAAAAATTACATCATATGTGTGACTGATATCAGCCGCTCCTCTTATATCACTCCAGCACTATTATATCCTCCAGAGACATTACATCATATGTGTGACTGATATCAGCCGCTCCTCTTATATCACTCCAGTACTATTATATCCTCCAGAGACATTACATCATATGTGTGACTGATATCAGCCGCTCCTCTTATAACACTCCAGTACTATTATATCCTCCAGAGACATTACATCATATGTGTGACTGATATCAGCCGCTCCTCTTATATCACTCCAGCACTATTATATCCTCCAGAGACATTACATCATATGTGACTGATATCAGCCGCTCCTCTTATAACACTCCAGCACTATTATATCCTCCAGAGACATTACATTATATGTGTGACTGATATCAGCCGCTCCTCTTATATCACTCCAGTACTATTATATCCTCCAGAGACATTACATTATATGTGACTGATATCAGCCGCTCCTCTTATAACACTCCAGTACTATTATATCCTCCAGAGACATTACATCATATGTGACTGATATCAGCCGCTCCTCTTATATCACTCCAGCACTATTATATCCTCCAGAGACATTACATCATATGTGACTGATATCAGCCGCTCCTCTTATAACACTCCAGCACTATTATATCCTCCAGAGACATTACATTATATGTGTGACTGATATCAGCCGCTCCTCTTATATCACTCCAGTACTATTATATCCTCCAGAGACATTACATTATATGTGACTGATATCAGCCGCTCCTCTTATAACACTCCAGTAGTATTATATCCTCCAGAGACATTACATCATATATGTGACTGATATCAGCCGCTACTCTTATATCACTCCAGCACTATTATATCCTCCAGAGACATTACATCATATGTGTGACTGATATCAGCCGCTCCTCTTATAACACTCCAGCACTATTATATCCTCCAGACATTACATCATATGTGTGACTGATATCAGCCGCTCCTCTTATATCACTCCAGTACTATTATATCCTCCAGAGACATTACATCATATGTGTGACTGATATCAGCCGCTCCTCTTATAACACTCCAGCACTATTATATCCTCCAGACATTACATCATATGTGTGACTGATATCAGCCGCTCCTCTTATATCACTCCAGTACTATTATATCCTCCAGAGACATTACATCATATGTGACTGATATCAGCCGCTCCTCTTATATCACTCCAGCACTATTATATCCTCCAGAGACATTATATCATATGTGACTGATATCAGCCGCTCCTCTTATAACACTCCAGTACTATTATATCCTCCAGAGACATTACATCATATGTGTGACTGATATCAGCCGCTCCTCTTATATCACTCCAGCACTATTATATCCTCCAGAGACATTACATCATATGTGTGACTGATATCAGCCGCTCCTCTTATATCACTCCAGCACTATTATATCCTCCAGAGACATTACATCATATGTGTGACTGATATCAGCCGCTCCTCTTATATCACTCCAGTACTATTATATCCTCCAGACATTACATCATATGTGTGACTGATATCAGCCGCTCCTCTTATATCACTCCAGCACTATTATATCCTCCAGAGACATTACATCATATATGTGACTGATATCAGCCTCTCCTCTTATAACACTCCAGCACTATTATATCCTCCAGAGACATTACATCATATGTGTGACTGATATCAGCCGCTCCTCTTATATCACTCCAGTACTATTATATCCTCCAGAGACATTACATCACATGTGTGACTGATATCAGCCGCTCCTCTTATATCACTCCAGTACTATTATATCCTCCAGAGATATTACATCATATGTGTGACTGATATCAGCCGCTCCTCTTATATCACTCCAGCACTATTATATCCTCCAGAGACATTACATCATATGTGTGACTGATATCAGCCGCTCCTCTTATATCACTCCAGTACTATTATATCCTCCAGAGACATTACATCATATATGTGACTGATATCAGCCGCTCCTCTTATAACACTCCAGCACTATTATATCCTCCAGAGACATTACATCATATGTGTGACTGATATCAGCCGCTCCTCTTATATCACTCCAGTACTATTATATCCTCCAGAGACATTACATCATATGTGTGACTGATATCAGCCGCTCCTCTTATAACACTCCAGCACTATTATATCCTCCAGAGACATTACATCATATATGTGACTGATATCAGCCGCTCCTCTTATATCCCTCCAGTACTATTATATCCTCCAGAGACATTACATCATATGTGACTGATATCAGCCGCTCCTCTTATATCACTCCAGTACTATTATATCCTCCAGAGACATTACATTATATGTGTGACTGATATCAGCCGCTCCTCTTATAACACTTCAGCACTATTATATCCTCCAGAGACATTACATCATATGTGACTGATATCAGCAGCTCCTCTTATATCACTCCAGCACTATTATATCCTCCAGAGACATTACATCATATGTGACTGATAACAGCCGCTCCTCTTATAACACTCCAGTACTATTATATCCTCCAGAGACATTACATCATATGTGACTGATATCAGCCGCTCCTCTTATAACACTCCAGCACTATTATATCCTCCAGAGACATTACATCATATATATGACTGATATCAGCCGCTCCTCTTATAACACTCCAGTACTATTATATCCTCCAGAGACATTACATCATATGTGTGACTGATATCAGCCGCTCCTCTTATAACGCTCCAGCACTATTATATTCTCCAGAGACCTTACATCATATATGTGACTGATATCTGTCGCTCCTCTTATATCACTCCAGTACTATTATATCCTCCAGAGACATTACATCTTGTGTGTGACTGATATCAGCCGCTCCTCTTATAACACTCCAGCACTATTATATCCTCCAGAGACGTTACATCATATGTGTGACTGATATCAGCCGCTCCTCTTATATCACTCCAGCACTATTATATCCTCCAGAGACATTACATCATATGTGACTGATATCAGCCGCTCCTCTTATATCACTCCAGTACTATTATATCCTCCAGAGACATTACATCATGTGTGTGACTGATATCAGCCGCTCCTCTTATAACACTCCAGCACTATTATATCCTCCAGAGACATTACATCATATGTGTGACTGATATCAGCCGCTCCTCTTATATCACTCCAGCACTATTATATCCTCCAGAGACATTACATCATATATGTGACTGATATCAGCCGCTCCTCTTATAACACTCCAGTACTATTATATCCTCCAGAGACATTACATCATATGTGACTGATATCAGCCGCTCCTCTTATATCACTCCAGCACTATTATATCCTCCAGAGACATTACATTATGTGTGACTGATATCAGCCGCTCCTCTTATATCACTCCAGTACTATTATATCCTCCAGAGACATTACATCATATGTGACTGATATCAGCCGCTCCTCTTATATCACTCCAGCACTATTATATCCTCCAGAGACATTACATTATGTGTGACTGATATCAGCCGCTCCTCTTATAAAACTCCAGTACTATTATATCCTCCAGAGACATTACATCATATGTGTGAGTGATATCAGCCGCTCCTCTTATATCACTCCTGCACTATTATATCCCCCAGAGACATTACATCATATGTGACTGATATCAGCCGCTCCTCTTATATCACTCCAGTACTATTATATCCTCCAGAGACATTACATCATATGTGACTGATATCAGCCGCTCCTCTTATAACACTCCAGCACTATTATAGAGACATTACATCATATATGTGACTGATATCAGCCGCTCCTCTTATAACACTCCAGTACTATTATATCCCCCAGAGACATTACATCATATGTGACTGATATCAGCCGCTCCTCTTATAACACTCCAGCACTATTATAGAGACATTACATCATATATGTGACTGATATCAGCCGCTCCTCTTATAACACTCCAGCACTATTATATCCTCCAGAGACATTACATTATGTGTGACTGATATCAGCCGATCCTCTTATAACACTCCAGTACTATTATATCCTCCAGAGACATTACATCATATGTGTGACTGATATCAGCCGCTCCTCTTGTATCACTCCAGTACTATTATATCCTCCAGAGACATTACATCATATATGTGACTGATATCAGCCGCTCCTCTTATATCACTCCAGCACTATTATATCCTCCAGAGACATTACATCATATCTGACTGATATCAGCCGCTCCTCTTATATCACTCCAGTACTATTGTATCCTCCAGAGACATTACATCATATGTGTGACTGATATCAGCCGCTCCTCTTATATCACTCCAGTACTATTATATCCTCCAGAGACATTACATCATATGTGTGACTGATATCAGCCGCTCCTCTTATAACACTCCAGTACTATTATATCCTCCAGAGACATTACATCACATGTGTGACTGATATCAGCTGCTCCTCTTATAACACTCCAGCACTATTATATCCTCCAGACATTACATCATATGTGACTGATATCAGCCGCTCCTCTTATATCACTCCAGTACTATTATATCCTCCAGAGACATTACATCATATGTGACTGATATCAGCCGCTCCTCTTATATCACTCCAGCACTATTATATCCCCCAGAGACATTACATCATATGTGACTGATATCAGCCGCTCCTCTTATATGCCTCCAGTACTATTATATCCTCCAGAGACATTACATCATATGTGACTGATATCAGCCGCTCCTCTTATAACACTCCAGCACTATTATAGAGACATTACATCATATATGTGACTGATATCAGCCGCCCCTCTTATAACACTCCAGTACTATTATATCCCCCAGAGACATTACATCATATGTGACTGATATCAGCCGCTCCTCTTATATCACTCCAGCACTATTATATCCTCCAGAGACATTACATTATGTGTGACTGATATCAGCCGCTCCTCTTATATCACTCCAGCACTATTATATCCTCCAGAGACATTACATCATATCTGACTGATATCAGCCGCTCCTCTTATATCACTCCAGTACTATTGTATCCTCCAGAGACATTACATCATATGTGTGACTGATATCAGCCGCTCCTCTTATATCACTCCAGTACTATTATATCCTCCAGAGACATTACATCATATGTGTGACTGATATCAGCCGCTCCTCTTATAACACTCCAGTACTATTATATCCTCCAGAGACATTACATCACATGTGTGACTGATATCAGCTGCTCCTCTTATAACACTCCAGCACTATTATATCCTCCAGACATTACATCATATGTGACTGATATCAGCCGCTCCTCTTATATCACTCCAGTACTATTATATCCTCCAGAGACATTACATTATGTGTGACTGATATCAGCCGCTCCTCTTATATCACTCCAGCACTATTATATCCTCCAGACATTACATCATATGTGTGACTGATATCAGCCGCTCCTCTTATAACACTCCAGTACTATTATATCCTCCAGAGACATTACATCATATGTGTGACTGATATCAGCCGCTCCTCTTATATCACTCCAGTACTATTATATTCTCCAGAGACATTACATCATATGTGACTGATATCAGCCGCTCCTCTTATAACACTCCAGTACTATTATATCCTCCAGAGACATTACATCATATGTGACTGATATCAGCCGCTCCTCTTATATCACTCCAGTACTATTATATCCTCCAGAGACATTACATCATATGTGACTGATATCAGCCGCTCCTCTTATAACACTCCAGCACTATTATAGAGACATTACATCATATATGTGACTGATATCAGCCGCTCCTCTTATAACACTCCAGTACTATTATATCCTCCAGAGACATTACATCATATGTGTGACTGATATCAGCCGCTCCTCTTATATCACTCCAGTACTATTATATCCTCCAGAGACATTACATCATATGTGTGACTGATATCAGCCGCTCCTCTTATAACACTCCAGTACTATTATATCCTCCAGAGACATTACATCATATGTGTGACTGATATCAGCCGCTCCTCTTATAACACTCCAGTACTATTATATCCTCCAGAGACATTACATCACATGTGTGACTGATATCAGCTGCTCCTCTTATAACACTCCAGCACTATTATATCCTCCAGACATTACATCATATGTGACTGATATCAGCCGCTCCTCTTATATCACTCCAGTACTATTATATCCTCCAGAGACATTACATCATATGTGACTGATATCAGCCGCTCCTCTTATATCACTCCAGTACTATTATATCCTCCAGAGACATTACATTATGTGTGACTGATATCAGCCGCTCCTCTTATAACACTCCAGTACTATTATATCCTCCAGAGACATTACATTATGTGTGACTGATATCAGCCGCTCCTCTTATAACACTCCAGTACTATTATATCCTCCAGAGACATTACATCATATGTGTGACTGATATCAGCCGCTCCTCTTATATCACTCCAGTACTATTATATCCTCCAGAGACATTACATCATATATGTGACTGATATCAGCCGCTCCTCTTATATCCTCCAGTACTATTATATCCTCCAGAGACATTACATCATATGTGTGACTGATATCAGCCGCTCCTCCTATAACACTCCAGTACTATTATATCCTCCAGAGACATTACATCATATGTGTGACTGATATCAGCCGCTCCTCTTATATCACTCCAGCACTATTATATCCTCCAGAGACATTACATCATATGTGTGACTGATATCAGCCGCTCCTCTTATATCACTCCAGTACTATTATATCCTCCAGAGACATTACATCATATGTGACTGATATCAGCCGCTCCTCTTATATCACTCCAGCACTATTATATCCTCCAGACATTACATCATATGTGTGACTGATATCAGCCGCTCCTCTTATAACACTCCAGTACTATTATATCCTCCAGAGACATTACATCATATGTGTGACTGATATCAGCCGCTCCTCTTATATCACTCCAGTACTATTATATTCTCCAGAGACATTACATCATATGTGACTGATATCAGCCGCTCCTCTTATAACACTCCAGTACTATTATATCCTCCAGAGACATTACATCATATGTGACTGATATCAGCCGCTCCTCTTATATCACTCCAGTACTATTATATCCTCCAGAGACAGTACATCATATGTGTGACTGATATCAGCCGCTCCTCTTATATCACTCCAGTACTATTATATCCTCCAGAGACATTACATCATATGTGACTGATATCAGCCGCTCCTCTTATAACACTCCAGCACTATTATAGAGACATTACATCATATATGTGACTGATATCAGCCGCTCCTCTTATAACACTCCAGTACTATTATATCCTCCAGAGACATTACATCATATGTGTGACTGATATCAGCCGCTCCTCTTATATCACTCCAGTACTATTATATCCTCCAGAGACATTACATCATATGTGTGACTGATATCAGCCGCTCCTCTTATAACACTCCAGTACTATTATATCCTCCAGAGACATTACATCATATGTGTGACTGATATCAGCCGCTCCTCTTATAACACTCCAGTACTATTATATCCTCCAGAGACATTACATCACATGTGTGACTGATATCAGCTGCTCCTCTTATAACACTCCAGCACTATTATATCCTCCAGACATTACATCATATGTGACTGATATCAGCCGCTCCTCTTATATCACTCCAGTACTATTATATCCTCCAGAGACATTACATCATATGTGACTGATATCAGCCGCTCCTCTTATATCACTCCAGTACTATTATATCCTCCAGAGACATTACATTATGTGTGACTGATATCAGCCGCTCCTCTTATAACACTCCAGTACTATTATATCCTCCAGAGACATTACATTATGTGTGACTGATATCAGCCGCTCCTCTTATAACACTCCAGTACTATTATATCCTCCAGAGACATTACATCATATGTGTGACTGATATCAGCCGCTCCTCTTATATCACTCCAGTACTATTATATCCTCCAGAGACATTACATCATATATGTGACTGATATCAGCCGCTCCTCTTATATCCTCCAGTACTATTATATCCTCCAGAGACATTACATCATATGTGTGACTGATATCAGCCGCTCCTCCTATAACACTCCAGTACTATTATATCCTCCAGAGACATTACATCATATGTGTGACTGATATCAGCCGCTCCTCTTATATCACTCCAGCACTATTATATCCTCCAGAGACATTACATCATATGTGTGACTGATATCAGCCGCTCCTCTTATATCACTCCAGTACTATTATATCCTCCAGAGACATTACATTATGTGTGACTGATATCAGCCGCTCCTCTTATATCACTCCAGCACTATTATATCCTCCAGAGACATTACATCATATGTGACTGATATCAGCCGCTCCTCTTATATCACTGCAGTACTATTATATCCTCCAGAGACATTACATCATATGTGACTGATATCAGCCGCTCCTCTTATAACACTCCAGTACTATTATATCCTCCAGAGACATTACATCATATGTGTGACTGATATCAGCCGCTCCTCTTATATCACTCCAGTACTATTATATCCTCCAGAGACATTACATCATATGTGACTGATATCAGCCGCTCCTCTTATAACACTCCAGTACTATTATATCCTCCAGAGACATTACATCATATATGTGACTGATATCAGCCGCTCCTCTTATAACACTCCAGTACTATTATATCCTCCAGAGACATTACATCATATGTGTGACTGATATCAGCCGCGCCTCTTATATCACTCCAGTACTATTATATCCTCCAGAGACATTACATCATATGTGACTGATATCAGCCGCTCCTCTTATATCACTCCAGTACTATTATATCCTCCAGAGACATTACATTATATGTGACTGATATCAGCCGCTCCTCTTATATCACTCCAGTACTATTATATCCTCCAGAGACATTACATCATATGTGTGACTGATATCAGCCGCTCCTCTTATATCACTCCAGTACTATTATATCCTCCAGAGACATTACATCATATATGTGACTGATATCAGCCGCTCCTCTTATATCACTCCAGTACTATTATATCCTCCAGAGACATTACATCATATGTG
>NW_027463621.1:0-83168 GCF_050947455.1 Rhinoderma darwinii
GGCAACACTGCAACAGCCGGCCGCCAGGCTGTCTTTTTTTTGCACAGCTAGTTGCCTCCAGGAGGCCACAAGAGGGAGACAAGGGACTGCAAAATGGAAAATAGGCATCCACCAACTTTACAGACAACTTCTCCTTGCTCCTACAACCTCCATCCTTGCACAGTTTGTTATTCTTCTAGGTAACATAGTAACAAATCCAAATTGCTGCTCTCTTTGTAGGCAAGCAAGGCTTTGTTGCAACTGCAATTCTTACTTCTTCTTGAAATGTAGGGACGACAGTACATTCCATCACATCCATCTAGTGTACACAGGTAGGTCCATTGTGGCGGGCAGGCGAGCGGGCGGGCTGCTTTATTGGCTGTTTGCTGTTCCCCTACTCCACTCCACTATTTGACTGTTGTGCTGCATCAATCAATCAATCAATCAATCAATCAATCAATCAATCAATCAATCAATCAATCAATCAATCAATCAGTGGCTGGCTCAGGTGCAGCTCTTTAACTTACCTAAAAGGGAGGGCGGAGAGAAGACAAGGAAGGTGAATGAGGTGTTCCAATGTGAAATGCCGGAAACACAGAAACACAGACGACACACAACAAGAGGTGGCAATCTATTCATTAATTGCATTTAATCAATGAGCTCATTATCACTCATGCATTGTCCAACAGGTGTTGAAATAATGGGATTAAAAGGGGAGATCCCTTCAGAAAGACAGAAACAATAGCAAAGACAAAAAACACTTTTGGAATCTGCTTTTAGTCAACACATAAGGAAAGGGTGCACCGGTCCTGGAAATACTGCAATACCAGGTCAATGCGTGGAGTGGACAGAGCAAGCTCTATTTCCATCTCCCTGTTCTAAAAATCCATTTAATATATGGTCCCCAGATAGGGGACGTATCAGATATTAAACTGATAAGAACAGATACTACACTTGATCTTAGCCAAAAGGCCGAGAAGCGATAACCCGAACGGGCCGCGCGTTGCCCGAGCCTGCCCGATACTGCTGTTCAGCCCTTGCAGCGATTCAGCCTACTTCTAGGCAATTCCATGGGGCCCTGCAGGCTCACACACTCACAGCTACACGGGAGGTGAATAAAGGCCGGAGAGGAAGCCAGACAGGATTTGCTTCTTTTGCTTGCACCACAATGCAGTGCTGAAAGAGGAGGAATCTACATAAAAACGCCTTCCTGGCAACGCCCAAATGCCCTGCTGCCATGCAGATAAACACTGGCAGCGGCAGCAAGTGCATGCCCACAGCCACCCCTTGTTCCTTCACACCTTGTATCAGCTGTAATCCAGTCCAGTCCAGTGCTGCCTGCTGAGCAGCACTGACCAACACTGCCTGGGCCCAGGCTTTTATCTCTGAGGCCCCATTATGATGTCAGAAAGCTGGCTCTGGAATCCTGAGGGCTCCACTATGACACGTGCAAAGTTCCGTCTGAACTTTATATAAGACGGTGAGGCTCAGTCAGTCACTCAGTGTTGCCTGAGAGGGCAACACTGCAACAGCCGGCCGCCAGGCTGTCTTTTTTTTGCACAGCTAGTTGCCTCCAGGAGGCCACAAGAGGGAGACAAGGGACTGCAAAATGGAAAATAGGCATCCACCAACTTTACAGACAACTTCTCCTTGCTCCTACAACCTCCATCCTTGCACAGTTTGTTATTCTTCTAGGTAACATAGTAACAAATCCAAATTGCTGCTCTCTTTGTAGGCAAGCAAGGCTTTGTTGCAACTGCAATTCTTACTTCTTCTTGAAATGTAGGGACGACAGTACATTCCATCACATCCATCTAGTGTACACAGGTAGGTCCATTGTGGCGGGCAGGCGAGCGGGCGGGCTGCTTTATTGGCTGTTTGCTGTTCCCCTACTCCACTCCACTATTTGACTGTTGTGCTGCATCAATCAATCAATCAATCAATCAATCAATCAATCAATCAATCAATCAGTGGCTGGCTCAGGTGCAGCTCTTTAACTTACCTAAAAGGGAGGGCGGAGAGAAGACAAGGAAGGTGAATGAGGTGTTCCAATGTGAAATGCCGGAAACACAGAAACACAGACGACACACAACAAGAGGTGGCAATCTATTCATTAATTGCATTTAATCAATGAGCTCATTATCACTCATGCATTGTCCAACAGGTGTTGAAATAATGGGATTAAAAGGGGAGATCCCTTCAGAAAGACAGAAACAATAGCAAAGACAAAAAACACTTTTGGAATCTGCTTTTAGTCAACACATAAGGAAAGGGTGCACCGGTCCTGGAAATACTGCAATACCAGGTCAATGCGTGGAGTGGACAGAGCAAGCTCTATTTCCATCTCCCTGTTCTAAAAATCCATTTAATATATGGTCCCCAGATAGGGGACGTATCAGATATTAAACTGATAAGAACAGATACTACACTTGATCTTAGCCAAAAGGCCGAGAAGCGATAACCCGAACGGGCCGCGCGTTGCCCGAGCCTGCCCGATACTGCTGTTCAGCCCTTGCAGCGATTCAGCCTACTTCTAGGCAATTCCATGGGGCCCTGCAGGCTCACACACTCACAGCTACACGGGAGGTGAATAAAGGCCGGAGAGGAAGCCAGACAGGATTTGCTTCTTTTGCTTGCACCACAATGCAGTGCTGAAAGAGGAGGAATCTACATAAAAACGCCTTCCTGGCAACGCCCAAATGCCCTGCTGCCATGCAGATAAACACTGGCAGCGGCAGCAAGTGCATGCCCACAGCCACCCCTTGTTCCTTCACACCTTGTATCAGCTGTAATCCAGTCCAGTCCAGTGCTGCCTGCTGAGCAGCACTGACCAACACTGCCTGGGCCCAGGCTTTTATCTCTGAGGCCCCATTATGATGTCAGAAAGCTGGCTCTGGAATCCTGAGGGCTCCACTATGACACGTGCAAAGTTCCGTCTGAACTTTATATAAGACGGTGAGGCTCAGTCAGTCACTCAGTGTTGCCTGAGAGGGCAACACTGCAACAGCCGGCCGCCAGGCTGTCTTTTTTTTGCACAGCTAGTTGCCTCCAGGAGGCCACAAGAGGGAGACAAGGGACTGCAAAATGGAAAATAGGCATCCACCAACTTTACAGACAACTTCTCCTTGCTCCTACAACCTCCATCCTTGCACAGTTTGTTATTCTTCTAGGTAACATAGTAACAAATCCAAATTGCTGCTCTCTTTGTAGGCAAGCAAGGCTTTGTTGCAACTGCAATTCTTACTTCTTCTTGAAATGTAGGGACGACAGTACATTCCATCACATCCATCTAGTGTACACAGGTAGGTCCATTGTGGCGGGCAGGCGAGCGGGCGGGCTGCTTTATTGGCTGTTTGCTGTTCCCCTACTCCACTCCACTATTTGACTGTTGTGCTGCATCAATCAATCAATCAATCAATCAATCAATCAATCAATCAATCAATCAATCAATCAGTGGCTGGCTCAGGTGCAGCTCTTTAACTTACCTAAAAGGGAGGGCGGAGAGAAGACAAGGAAGGTGAATGAGGTGTTCCAATGTGAAATGCCGGAAACACAGAAACACAGACGACACACAACAAGAGGTGGCAATCTATTCATTAATTGCATTTAATCAATGAGCTCATTATCACTCATGCATTGTCCAACAGGTGTTGAAATAATGGGATTAAAAGGGGAGATCCCTTCAGAAAGACAGAAACAATAGCAAAGACAAAAAACACTTTTGGAATCTGCTTTTAGTCAACACATAAGGAAAGGGTGCACCGGTCCTGGAAATACTGCAATACCAGGTCAATGCGTGGAGTGGACAGAGCAAGCTCTATTTCCATCTCCCTGTTCTAAAAATCCATTTAATATATGGTCCCCAGATAGGGGACGTATCAGATATTAAACTGATAAGAACAGATACTACACTTGATCTTAGCCAAAAGGCCGAGAAGCGATAACCCGAACGGGCCGCGCGTTGCCCGAGCCTGCCCGATACTGCTGTTCAGCCCTTGCAGCGATTCAGCCTACTTCTAGGCAATTCCATGGGGCCCTGCAGGCTCACACACTCACAGCTACACGGGAGGTGAATAAAGGCCGGAGAGGAAGCCAGACAGGATTTGCTTCTTTTGCTTGCACCACAATGCAGTGCTGAAAGAGGAGGAATCTACATAAAAACGCCTTCCTGGCAACGCCCAAATGCCCTGCTGCCATGCAGATAAACACTGGCAGCGGCAGCAAGTGCATGCCCACAGCCACCCCTTGTTCCTTCACACCTTGTATCAGCTGTAATCCAGTCCAGTCCAGTGCTGCCTGCTGAGCAGCACTGACCAACACTGCCTGGGCCCAGGCTTTTATCTCTGAGGCCCCATTATGATGTCAGAAAGCTGGCTCTGGAATCCTGAGGGCTCCACTATGACACGTGCAAAGTTCCGTCTGAACTTTATATAAGACGGTGAGGCTCAGTCAGTCACTCAGTGTTGCCTGAGAGGGCAACACTGCAACAGCCGGCCGCCAGGCTGTCTTTTTTTTGCACAGCTAGTTGCCTCCAGGAGGCCACAAGAGGGAGACAAGGGACTGCAAAATGGAAAATAGGCATCCACCAACTTTACAGACAACTTCTCCTTGCTCCTACAACCTCCATCCTTGCACAGTTTGTTATTCTTCTAGGTAACATAGTAACAAATCCAAATTGCTGCTCTCTTTGTAGGCAAGCAAGGCTTTGTTGCAACTGCAATTCTTACTTCTTCTTGAAATGTAGGGACGACAGTACATTCCATCACATCCATCTAGTGTACACAGGTAGGTCCATTGTGGCGGGCAGGCGAGCGGGCGGGCTGCTTTATTGGCTGTTTGCTGTTCCCCTACTCCACTCCACTATTTGACTGTTGTGCTGCATCAATCAATCAATCAATCAATCAATCAATCAATCAATCAGTGGCTGGCTCAGGTGCAGCTCTTTAACTTACCTAAAAGGGAGGGCGGAGAGAAGACAAGGAAGGTGAATGAGGTGTTCCAATGTGAAATGCCGGAAACACAGAAACACAGACGACACACAACAAGAGGTGGCAATCTATTCATTAATTGCATTTAATCAATGAGCTCATTATCACTCATGCATTGTCCAACAGGTGTTGAAATAATGGGATTAAAAGGGGAGATCCCTTCAGAAAGACAGAAACAATAGCAAAGACAAAAAACACTTTTGGAATCTGCTTTTAGTCAACACATAAGGAAAGGGTGCACCGGTCCTGGAAATACTGCAATACCAGGTCAATGCGTGGAGTGGACAGAGCAAGCTCTATTTCCATCTCCCTGTTCTAAAAATCCATTTAATATATGGTCCCCAGATAGGGGACGTATCAGATATTAAACTGATAAGAACAGATACTACACTTGATCTTAGCCAAAAGGCCGAGAAGCGATAACCCGAACGGGCCGCGCGTTGCCCGAGCCTGCCCGATACTGCTGTTCAGCCCTTGCAGCGATTCAGCCTACTTCTAGGCAATTCCATGGGGCCCTGCAGGCTCACACACTCACAGCTACACGGGAGGTGAATAAAGGCCGGAGAGGAAGCCAGACAGGATTTGCTTCTTTTGCTTGCACCACAATGCAGTGCTGAAAGAGGAGGAATCTACATAAAAACGCCTTCCTGGCAACGCCCAAATGCCCTGCTGCCATGCAGATAAACACTGGCAGCGGCAGCAAGTGCATGCCCACAGCCACCCCTTGTTCCTTCACACCTTGTATCAGCTGTAATCCAGTCCAGTCCAGTGCTGCCTGCTGAGCAGCACTGACCAACACTGCCTGGGCCCAGGCTTTTATCTCTGAGGCCCCATTATGATGTCAGAAAGCTGGCTCTGGAATCCTGAGGGCTCCACTATGACACGTGCAAAGTTCCGTCTGAACTTTATATAAGACGGTGAGGCTCAGTCAGTCACTCAGTGTTGCCTGAGAGGGCAACACTGCAACAGCCGGCCGCCAGGCTGTCTTTTTTTTGCACAGCTAGTTGCCTCCAGGAGGCCACAAGAGGGAGACAAGGGACTGCAAAATGGAAAATAGGCATCCACCAACTTTACAGACAACTTCTCCTTGCTCCTACAACCTCCATCCTTGCACAGTTTGTTATTCTTCTAGGTAACATAGTAACAAATCCAAATTGCTGCTCTCTTTGTAGGCAAGCAAGGCTTTGTTGCAACTGCAATTCTTACTTCTTCTTGAAATGTAGGGACGACAGTACATTCCATCACATCCATCTAGTGTACACAGGTAGGTCCATTGTGGCGGGCAGGCGAGCGGGCGGGCTGCTCTATTGGCTGTTTGCTGTTCCCCTACTCCACTCCACTATTTGACTGTTGTGCTGCATCAATCAATCAATCAATCAATCAATCAATCAATCAGTGGCTGGCTCAGGTGCAGCTCTTTAACTTACCTAAAAGGGAGGGCGGAGAGAAGACAAGGAAGGTGAATGAGGTGTTCCAATGTGAAATGCCGGAAACACAGAAACACAGACGACACACAACAAGAGGTGGCAATCTATTCATTAATTGCATTTAATCAATGAGCTCATTATCACTCATGCATTGTCCAACAGGTGTTGAAATAATGGGATTAAAAGGGGAGATCCCTTCAGAAAGACAGAAACAATAGCAAAGACAAAAAACACTTTTGGAATCTGCTTTTAGTCAACACATAAGGAAAGGGTGCACCGGTCCTGGAAATACTGCAATACCAGGTCAATGCGTGGAGTGGACAGAGCAAGCTCTATTTCCATCTCCCTGTTCTAAAAATCCATTTAATATATGGTCCCCAGATAGGGGACGTATCAGATATTAAACTGATAAGAACAGATACTACACTTGATCTTAGCCAAAAGGCCGAGAAGCGATAACCCGAACGGGCCGCGCGTTGCCCGAGCCTGCCCGATACTGCTGTTCAGCCCTTGCAGCGATTCAGCCTACTTCTAGGCAATTCCATGGGGCCCTGCAGGCTCACACACTCACAGCTACACGGGAGGTGAATAAAGGCCGGAGAGGAAGCCAGACAGGATTTGCTTCTTTTGCTTGCACCACAATGCAGTGCTGAAAGAGGAGGAATCTACATAAAAACGCCTTCCTGGCAACGCCCAAATGCCCTGCTGCCATGCAGATAAACACTGGCAGCGGCAGCAAGTGCATGCCCACAGCCACCCCTTGTTCCTTCACACCTTGTATCAGCTGTAATCCAGTCCAGTCCAGTGCTGCCTGCTGAGCAGCACTGACCAACACTGCCTGGGCCCAGGCTTTTATCTCTGAGGCCCCATTATGATGTCAGAAAGCTGGCTCTGGAATCCTGAGGGCTCCACTATGACACGTGCAAAGTTCCGTCTGAACTTTATATAAGACGGTGAGGCTCAGTCAGTCACTCAGTGTTGCCTGAGAGGGCAACACTGCAACAGCCGGCCGCCAGGCTGTCTTTTTTTTGCACAGCTAGTTGCCTCCAGGAGGCCACAAGAGGGAGAGAAGGGACTGCAAAATGGAAAATAGGCATCCACCAACTTTACAGACAACTTCTCCTTGCTCCTACAACCTCCATCCTTGCACAGTTTGTTATTCTTCTAGGTAACATAGTAACAAATCCAAATTGCTGCTCTCTTTGTAGGCAAGCAAGGCTTTGTTGCAACTGCAATTCTTACTTCTTCTTGAAATGTAGGGACGACAGTACATTCCATCACATCCATCTAGTGTACACAGGTAGGTCCATTGTGGCGGGCAGGCGAGCGGGCGGGCTGCTTTATTGGCTGTTTGCTGTTCCCCTACTCCACTCCACTATTTGACTGTTGTGCTGCATCAATCAATCAATCAATCAATCAATCAATCAATCAATCAATCAATCAATCAATCAATCAATCAGTGGCTGGCTCAGGTGCAGCTCTTTAACTTACCTAAAAGGGAGGGCGGAGAGAAGACAAGGAAGGTGAATGAGGTGTTCCAATGTGAAATGCCGGAAACACAGAAACACAGACGACACACAACAAGAGGTGGCAATCTATTCATTAATTGCATTTAATCAATGAGCTCATTATCACTCATGCATTGTCCAACAGGTGTTGAAATAATGGGATTAAAAGGGGAGATCCCTTCAGAAAGACAGAAACAATAGCAAAGACAAAAAACACTTTTGGAATCTGCTTTTAGTCAACACATAAGGAAAGGGTGCACCGGTCCTGGAAATACTGCAATACCAGGTCAATGCGTGGAGTGGACAGAGCAAGCTCTATTTCCATCTCCCTGTTCTAAAAATCCATTTAATATATGGTCCCCAGATAGGGGACGTATCAGATATTAAACTGATAAGAACAGATACTACACTTGATCTTAGCCAAAAGGCCGAGAAGCGATAACCCGAACGGGCCGCGCGTTGCCCGAGCCTGCCCGATACTGCTGTTCAGCCCTTGCAGCGATTCAGCCTACTTCTAGGCAATTCCATGGGGCCCTGCAGGCTCACACACTCACAGCTACACGGGAGGTGAATAAAGGCCGGAGAGGAAGCCAGACAGGATTTGCTTCTTTTGCTTGCACCACAATGCAGTGCTGAAAGAGGAGGAATCTACATAAAAACGCCTTCCTGGCAACGCCCAAATGCCCTGCTGCCATGCAGATAAACACTGGCAGCGGCAGCAAGTGCATGCCCACAGCCACCCCTTGTTCCTTCACACCTTGTATCAGCTGTAATCCAGTCCAGTCCAGTGCTGCCTGCTGAGCAGCACTGACCAACACTGCCTGGGCCCAGGCTTTTATCTCTGAGGCCCCATTATGATGTCAGAAAGCTGGCTCTGGAATCCTGAGGGCTCCACTATGACACGTGCAAAGTTCCGTCTGAACTTTATATAAGACGGTGAGGCTCAGTCAGTCACTCAGTGTTGCCTGAGAGGGCAACACTGCAACAGCCGGCCGCCAGGCTGTCTTTTTTTTGCACAGCTAGTTGCCTCCAGGAGGCCACAAGAGGGAGACAAGGGACTGCAAAATGGAAAATAGGCATCCACCAACTTTACAGACAACTTCTCCTTGCTCCTACAACCTCCATCCTTGCACAGTTTGTTATTCTTCTAGGTAACATAGTAACAAATCCAAATTGCTGCTCTCTTTGTAGGCAAGCAAGGCTTTGTTGCAACTGCAATTCTTACTTCTTCTTGAAATGTAGGGACGACAGTACATTCCATCACATCCATCTAGTGTACACAGGTAGGTCCATTGTGGCGGGCAGGCGAGCGGGCGGGCTGCTTTATTGGCTGTTTGCTGTTCCCCTACTCCACTCCACTATTTGACTGTTGTGCTGCATCAATCAATCAATCAATCAATCAATCAATCAATCAATCAATCAATCAATCAATCAATCAGTGGCTGGCTCAGGTGCAGCTCTTTAACTTACCTAAAAGGGAGGGCGGAGAGAAGACAAGGAAGGTGAATGAGGTGTTCCAATGTGAAATGCCGGAAACACAGAAACACAGACGACACACAACAAGAGGTGGCAATCTATTCATTAATTGCATTTAATCAATGAGCTCATTATCACTCATGCATTGTCCAACAGGTGTTGAAATAATGGGATTAAAAGGGGAGATCCCTTCAGAAAGACAGAAACAATAGCAAAGACAAAAAACACTTTTGGAATCTGCTTTTAGTCAACACATAAGGAAAGGGTGCACCGGTCCTGGAAATACTGCAATACCAGGTCAATGCGTGGAGTGGACAGAGCAAGCTCTATTTCCATCTCCCTGTTCTAAAAATCCATTTAATATATGGTCCCCAGATAGGGGACGTATCAGATATTAAACTGATAAGAACAGATACTACACTTGATCTTAGCCAAAAGGCCGAGAAGCGATAACCCGAACGGGCCGCGCGTTGCCCGAGCCTGCCCGATACTGCTGTTCAGCCCTTGCAGCGATTCAGCCTACTTCTAGGCAATTCCATGGGGCCCTGCAGGCTCACACACTCACAGCTACACGGGAGGTGAATAAAGGCCGGAGAGGAAGCCAGACAGGATTTGCTTCTTTTGCTTGCACCACAATGCAGTGCTGAAAGAGGAGGAATCTACATAAAAACGCCTTCCTGGCAACGCCCAAATGCCCTGCTGCCATGCAGATAAACACTGGCAGCGGCAGCAAGTGCATGCCCACAGCCACCCCTTGTTCCTTCACACCTTGTATCAGCTGTAATCCAGTCCAGTCCAGTGCTGCCTGCTGAGCAGCACTGACCAACACTGCCTGGGCCCAGGCTTTTATCTCTGAGGCCCCATTATGATGTCAGAAAGCTGGCTCTGGAATCCTGAGGGCTCCACTATGACACGTGCAAAGTTCCGTCTGAACTTTATATAAGACGGTGAGGCTCAGTCAGTCACTCAGTGTTGCCTGAGAGGGCAACACTGCAACAGCCGGCCGCCAGGCTGTCTTTTTTTTGCACAGCTAGTTGCCTCCAGGAGGCCACAAGAGGGAGACAAGGGACTGCAAAATGGAAAATAGGCATCCACCAACTTTACAGACAACTTCTCCTTGCTCCTACAACCTCCATCCTTGCACAGTTTGTTATTCTTCTAGGTAACATAGTAACAAATCCAAATTGCTGCTCTCTTTGTAGGCAAGCAAGGCTTTGTTGCAACTGCAATTCTTACTTCTTCTTGAAATGTAGGGACGACAGTACATTCCATCACATCCATCTAGTGTACACAGGTAGGTCCATTGTGGCGGGCAGGCGAGCGGGCGGGCTGCTTTATTGGCTGTTTGCTGTTCCCCTACTCCACTCCACTATTTGACTGTTGTGCTGCATCAATCAATCAATCAATCAATCAATCAATCAATCAATCAATCAATCAATCAGTGGCTGGCTCAGGTGCAGCTCTTTAACTTACCTAAAAGGGAGGGCGGAGAGAAGACAAGGAAGGTGAATGAGGTGTTCCAATGTGAAATGCCGGAAACACAGAAACACAGACGACACACAACAAGAGGTGGCAATCTATTCATTAATTGCATTTAATCAATGAGCTCATTATCACTCATGCATTGTCCAACAGGTGTTGAAATAATGGGATTAAAAGGGGAGATCCCTTCAGAAAGACAGAAACAATAGCAAAGACAAAAAACACTTTTGGAATCTGCTTTTAGTCAACACATAAGGAAAGGGTGCACCGGTCCTGGAAATACTGCAATACCAGGTCAATGCGTGGAGTGGACAGAGCAAGCTCTATTTCCATCTCCCTGTTCTAAAAATCCATTTAATATATGGTCCCCAGATAGGGGACGTATCAGATATTAAACTGATAAGAACAGATACTACACTTGATCTTAGCCAAAAGGCCGAGAAGCGATAACCCGAACGGGCCGCGCGTTGCCCGAGCCTGCCCGATACTGCTGTTCAGCCCTTGCAGCGATTCAGCCTACTTCTAGGCAATTCCATGGGGCCCTGCAGGCTCACACACTCACAGCTACACGGGAGGTGAATAAAGGCCGGAGAGGAAGCCAGACAGGATTTGCTTCTTTTGCTTGCACCACAATGCAGTGCTGAAAGAGGAGGAATCTACATAAAAACGCCTTCCTGGCAACGCCCAAATGCCCTGCTGCCATGCAGATAAACACTGGCAGCGGCAGCAAGTGCATGCCCACAGCCACCCCTTGTTCCTTCACACCTTGTATCAGCTGTAATCCAGTCCAGTCCAGTGCTGCCTGCTGAGCAGCACTGACCAACACTGCCTGGGCCCAGGCTTTTATCTCTGAGGCCCCATTATGATGTCAGAAAGCTGGCTCTGGAATCCTGAGGGCTCCACTATGACACGTGCAAAGTTCCGTCTGAACTTTATATAAGACGGTGAGGCTCAGTCAGTCACTCAGTGTTGCCTGAGAGGGCAACACTGCAACAGCCGGCCGCCAGGCTGTCTTTTTTTTGCACAGCTAGTTGCCTCCAGGAGGCCACAAGAGGGAGACAAGGGACTGCAAAATGGAAAATAGGCATCCACCAACTTTACAGACAACTTCTCCTTGCTCCTACAACCTCCATCCTTGCACAGTTTGTTATTCTTCTAGGTAACATAGTAACAAATCCAAATTGCTGCTCTCTTTGTAGGCAAGCAAGGCTTTGTTGCAACTGCAATTCTTACTTCTTCTTGAAATGTAGGGACGACAGTACATTCCATCACATCCATCTAGTGTACACAGGTAGGTCCATTGTGGCGGGCAGGCGAGCGGGCGGGCTGCTTTATTGGCTGTTTGCTGTTCCCCTACTCCACTCCACTATTTGACTGTTGTGCTGCATCAATCAATCAATCAATCAATCAATCAATCAATCAATCAATCAATCAATCAGTGGCTGGCTCAGGTGCAGCTCTTTAACTTACCTAAAAGGGAGGGCGGAGAGAAGACAAGGAAGGTGAATGAGGTGTTCCAATGTGAAATGCCGGAAACACAGAAACACAGACGACACACAACAAGAGGTGGCAATCTATTCATTAATTGCATTTAATCAATGAGCTCATTATCACTCATGCATTGTCCAACAGGTGTTGAAATAATGGGATTAAAAGGGGAGATCCCTTCAGAAAGACAGAAACAATAGCAAAGACAAAAAACACTTTTGGAATCTGCTTTTAGTCAACACATAAGGAAAGGGTGCACCGGTTCTGGAAATACTGCAATACCAGGTCAATGCGTGGAGTGGACAGAGCAAGCTCTATTTCCATCTCCCTGTTCTAAAAATCCATTTAATATATGGTCCCCAGATAGGGGACGTATCAGATATTAAACTGATAAGAACAGATACTACACTTGATCTTAGCCAAAAGGCCGAGAAGCGATAACCCGAACGGGCCGCGCGTTGCCCGAGCCTGCCCGATACTGCTGTTCAGCCCTTGCAGCGATTCAGCCTACTTCTAGGCAATTCCATGGGGCCCTGCAGGCTCACACACTCACAGCTACACGGGAGGTGAATAAAGGCCGGAGAGGAAGCCAGACAGGATTTGCTTCTTTTGCTTGCACCACAATGCAGTGCTGAAAGAGGAGGAATCTACATAAAAACGCCTTCCTGGCAACGCCCAAATGCCCTGCTGCCATGCAGATAAACACTGGCAGCGGCAGCAAGTGCATGCCCACAGCCACCCCTTGTTCCTTCACACCTTGTATCAGCTGTAATCCAGTCCAGTCCAGTGCTGCCTGCTGAGCAGCACTGACCAACACTGCCTGGGCCCAGGCTTTTATCTCTGAGGCCCCATTATGATGTCAGAAAGCTGGCTCTGGAATCCTGAGGGCTCCACTATGACACGTGCAAAGTTCCGTCTGAACTTTATATAAGACGGTGAGGCTCAGTCAGTCACTCAGTGTTGCCTGAGAGGGCAACACTGCAACAGCCGGCCGCCAGGCTGTCTTTTTTTTGCACAGCTAGTTGCCTCCAGGAGGCCACAAGAGGGAGACAAGGGACTGCAAAATGGAAAATAGGCATCCACCAACTTTACAGACAACTTCTCCTTGCTCCTACAACCTCCATCCTTGCACAGTTTGTTATTCTTCTAGGTAACATAGTAACAAATCCAAATTGCTGCTCTCTTTGTAGGCAAGCAAGGCTTTGTTGCAACTGCAATTCTTACTTCTTCTTGAAATGTAGGGACGACAGTACATTCCATCACATCCATCTAGTGTACACAGGTAGGTCCATTGTGGCGGGCAGGCGAGCGGGCGGGCTGCTTTATTGGCTGTTTGCTGTTCCCCTACTCCACTCCACTATTTGACTGTTGTGCTGCATCAATCAATCAATCAATCAATCAATCAATCAATCAATCAATCAATCAGTGGCTGGCTCAGGTGCAGCTCTTTAACTTACCTAAAAGGGAGGGCGGAGAGAAGACAAGGAAGGTGAATGAGGTGTTCCAATGTGAAATGCCGGAAACACAGAAACACAGACGACACACAACAAGAGGTGGCAATCTATTCATTAATTGCATTTAATCAATGAGCTCATTATCACTCATGCATTGTCCAACAGGTGTTGAAATAATGGGATTAAAAGGGGAGATCCCTTCAGAAAGACAGAAACAATAGCAAAGACAAAAAACACTTTTGGAATCTGCTTTTAGTCAACACATAAGGAAAGGGTGCACCGGTCCTGGAAATACTGCAATACCAGGTCAATGCGTGGAGTGGACAGAGCAAGCTCTATTTCCATCTCCCTGTTCTAAAAATCCATTTAATATATGGTCCCCAGATAGGGGACGTATCAGATATTAAACTGATAAGAACAGATACTACACTTGATCTTAGCCAAAAGGCCGAGAAGCGATAACCCGAACGGGCCGCGCGTTGCCCGAGCCTGCCCGATACTGCTGTTCAGCCCTTGCAGCGATTCAGCCTACTTCTAGGCAATTCCATGGGGCCCTGCAGGCTCACACACTCACAGCTACACGGGAGGTGAATAAAGGCCGGAGAGGAAGCCAGACAGGATTTGCTTCTTTTGCTTGCACCACAATGCAGTGCTGAAAGAGGAGGAATCTACATAAAAACGCCTTCCTGGCAACGCCCAAATGCCCTGCTGCCATGCAGATAAACACTGGCAGCGGCAGCAAGTGCATGCCCACAGCCACCCCTTGTTCCTTCACACCTTGTATCAGCTGTAATCCAGTCCAGTCCAGTGCTGCCTGCTGAGCAGCACTGACCAACACTGCCTGGGCCCAGGCTTTTATCTCTGAGGCCCCATTATGATGTCAGAAAGCTGGCTCTGGAATCCTGAGGGCTCCACTATGACACGTGCAAAGTTCCGTCTGAACTTTATATAAGACGGTGAGGCTCAGTCAGTCACTCAGTGTTGCCTGAGAGGGCAACACTGCAACAGCCGGCCGCCAGGCTGTCTTTTTTTTGCACAGCTAGTTGCCTCCAGGAGGCCACAAGAGGGAGACAAGGGACTGCAAAATGGAAAATAGGCATCCACCAACTTTACAGACAACTTCTCCTTGCTCCTACAACCTCCATCCTTGCACAGTTTGTTATTCTTCTAGGTAACATAGTAACAAATCCAAATTGCTGCTCTCTTTGTAGGCAAGCAAGGCTTTGTTGCAACTGCAATTCTTACTTCTTCTTGAAATGTAGGGACGACAGTACATTCCATCACATCCATCTAGTGTACACAGGTAGGTCCATTGTGGCGGGCAGGCGAGCGGGCGGGCTGCTCTATTGGCTGTTTGCTGTTCCCCTACTCCACTCCACTATTTGACTGTTGTGCTGCATCAATCAATCAATCAATCAATCAATCAATCAATCAGTGGCTGGCTCAGGTGCAGCTCTTTAACTTACCTAAAAGGGAGGGCGGAGAGAAGACAAGGAAGGTGAATGAGGTGTTCCAATGTGAAATGCCGGAAACACAGAAACACAGACGACACACAACAAGAGGTGGCAATCTATTCATTAATTGCATTTAATCAATGAGCTCATTATCACTCATGCATTGTCCAACAGGTGTTGAAATAATGGGATTAAAAGGGGAGATCCCTTCAGAAAGACAGAAACAATAGCAAAGACAAAAAACACTTTTGGAATCTGCTTTTAGTCAACACATAAGGAAAGGGTGCACCGGTCCTGGAAATACTGCAATACCAGGTCAATGCGTGGAGTGGACAGAGCAAGCTCTATTTCCATCTCCCTGTTCTAAAAATCCATTTAATATATGGTCCCCAGATAGGGGACGTATCAGATATTAAACTGATAAGAACAGATACTACACTTGATCTTAGCCAAAAGGCCGAGAAGCGATAACCCGAACGGGCCGCGCGTTGCCCGAGCCTGCCCGATACTGCTGTTCAGCCCTTGCAGCGATTCAGCCTACTTCTAGGCAATTCCATGGGGCCCTGCAGGCTCACACACTCACAGCTACACGGGAGGTGAATAAAGGCCGGAGAGGAAGCCAGACAGGATTTGCTTCTTTTGCTTGCACCACAATGCAGTGCTGAAAGAGGAGGAATCTACATAAAAACGCCTTCCTGGCAACGCCCAAATGCCCTGCTGCCATGCAGATAAACACTGGCAGCGGCAGCAAGTGCATGCCCACAGCCACCCCTTGTTCCTTCACACCTTGTATCAGCTGTAATCCAGTCCAGTCCAGTGCTGCCTGCTGAGCAGCACTGACCAACACTGCCTGGGCCCAGGCTTTTATCTCTGAGGCCCCATTATGATGTCAGAAAGCTGGCTCTGGAATCCTGAGGGCTCCACTATGACACGTGCAAAGTTCCGTCTGAACTTTATATAAGACGGTGAGGCTCAGTCAGTCACTCAGTGTTGCCTGAGAGGGCAACACTGCAACAGCCGGCCGCCAGGCTGTCTTTTTTTTGCACAGCTAGTTGCCTCCAGGAGGCCACAAGAGGGAGAGAAGGGACTGCAAAATGGAAAATAGGCATCCACCAACTTTACAGACAACTTCTCCTTGCTCCTACAACCTCCATCCTTGCACAGTTTGTTATTCTTCTAGGTAACATAGTAACAAATCCAAATTGCTGCTCTCTTTGTAGGCAAGCAAGGCTTTGTTGCAACTGCAATTCTTACTTCTTCTTGAAATGTAGGGACGACAGTACATTCCATCACATCCATCTAGTGTACACAGGTAGGTCCATTGTGGCGGGCAGGCGAGCGGGCGGGCTGCTTTATTGGCTGTTTGCTGTTCCCCTACTCCACTCCACTATTTGACTGTTGTGCTGCATCAATCAATCAATCAATCAATCAATCAATCAATCAATCAATCAATCAATCAATCAGTGGCTGGCTCAGGTGCAGCTCTTTAACTTACCTAAAAGGGAGGGCGGAGAGAAGACAAGGAAGGTGAATGAGGTGTTCCAATGTGAAATGCCGGAAACACAGAAACACAGACGACACACAACAAGAGGTGGCAATCTATTCATTAATTGCATTTAATCAATGAGCTCATTATCACTCATGCATTGTCCAACAGGTGTTGAAATAATGGGATTAAAAGGGGAGATCCCTTCAGAAAGACAGAAACAATAGCAAAGACAAAAAACACTTTTGGAATCTGCTTTTAGTCAACACATAAGGAAAGGGTGCACCGGTCCTGGAAATACTGCAATACCAGGTCAATGCGTGGAGTGGACAGAGCAAGCTCTATTTCCATCTCCCTGTTCTAATAATCCATTTAATATATGGTCCCCAGATAGGGGACGTATCAGATATTAAACTGATAAGAACAGATACTACACTTGATCTTAGCCAAAAGGCCGAGAAGCGATAACCCGAACGGGCCGCGCGTTGCCCGAGCCTGCCCGATACTGCTGTTCAGCCCTTGCAGCGATTCAGCCTACTTCTAGGCAATTCCATGGGGCCCTGCAGGCTCACACACTCACAGCTACACGGGAGGTGAATAAAGGCCGGAGAGGAAGCCAGACAGGATTTGCTTCTTTTGCTTGCACCACAATGCAGTGCTGAAAGAGGAGGAATCTACATAAAAACGCCTTCCTGGCAACGCCCAAATGCCCTGCTGCCATGCAGATAAACACTGGCAGCGGCAGCAAGTGCATGCCCACAGCCACCCCTTGTTCCTTCACACCTTGTATCAGCTGTAATCCAGTCCAGTCCAGTGCTGCCTGCTGAGCAGCACTGACCAACACTGCCTGGGCCCAGGCTTTTATCTCTGAGGCCCCATTATGATGTCAGAAAGCTGGCTCTGGAATCCTGAGGGCTCCACTATGACACGTGCAAAGTTCCGTCTGAACTTTATATAAGACGGTGAGGCTCAGTCAGTCACTCAGTGTTGCCTGAGAGGGCAACACTGCAACAGCCGGCCGCCAGGCTGTCTTTTTTTTGCACAGCTAGTTGCCTCCAGGAGGCCACAAGAGGGAGACAAGGGACTGCAAAATGGAAAATAGGCATCCACCAACTTTACAGACAAATTCTCCTTGCTCCTACAACCTCCATCCTTGCACAGTTTGTTATTCTTCTAGGTAACATAGTAACAAATCCAAATTGCTGCTCTCTTTGTAGGCAAGCAAGGCTTTGTTGCAACTGCAATTCTTACTTCTTCTTGAAATGTAGGGACGACAGTACATTCCATCACATCCATCTAGTGTACACAGGTAGGTCCATTGTGGCGGGCAGGCGAGCGGGCGGGCTGCTTTATTGGCTGTTTGCTGTTCCCCTACTCCACTCCACTATTTGACTGTTGTGCTGCATCAATCAATCAATCAATCAATCAATCAATCAATCAATCAATCAATCAATCAATCAGTGGCTGGCTCAGGTGCAGCTCTTTAACTTACCTAAAAGGGAGGGCGGAGAGAAGACAAGGAAGGTGAATGAGGTGTTCCAATGTGAAATGCCGGAAACACAGAAACACAGACGACACACAACAAGAGGTGGCAATCTATTCATTAATTGCATTTAATCAATGAGCTCATTATCACTCATGCATTGTCCAACAGGTGTTGAAATAATGGGATTAAAAGGGGAGATCCCTTCAGAAAGACAGAAACAATAGCAAAGACAAAAAACACTTTTGGAATCTGCTTTTAGTCAACACATAAGGAAAGGGTGCACCGGTCCTGGAAATACTGCAATACCAGGTCAATGCGTGGAGTGGACAGAGCAAGCTCTATTTCCATCTCCCTGTTCTAAAAATCCATTTAATATATGGTCCCCAGATAGGGGACGTATCAGATATTAAACTGATAAGAACAGATACTACACTTGATCTTAGCCAAAAGGCCGAGAAGCGATAACCCGAACGGGCCGCGCGTTGCCCGAGCCTGCCCGATACTGCTGTTCAGCCCTTGCAGCGATTCAGCCTACTTCTAGGCAATTCCATGGGGCCCTGCAGGCTCACACACTCACAGCTACACGGGAGGTGAATAAAGGCCGGAGAGGAAGCCAGACAGGATTTGCTTCTTTTGCTTGCACCACAATGCAGTGCTGAAAGAGGAGGAATCTACATAAAAACGCCTTCCTGGCAACGCCCAAATGCCCTGCTGCCATGCAGATAAACACTGGCAGCGGCAGCAAGTGCATGCCCACAGCCACCCCTTGTTCCTTCACACCTTGTATCAGCTGTAATCCAGTCCAGTCCAGTGCTGCCTGCTGAGCAGCACTGACCAACACTGCCTGGGCCCAGGCTTTTATCTCTGAGGCCCCATTATGATGTCAGAAAGCTGGCTCTGGAATCCTGAGGGCTCCACTATGACACGTGCAAAGTTCCGTCTGAACTTTATATAAGACGGTGAGGCTCAGTCAGTCACTCAGTGTTGCCTGAGAGGGCAACACTGCAACAGCCGGCCGCCAGGCTGTCTTTTTTTTGCACAGCTAGTTGCCTCCAGGAGGCCACAAGAGGGAGACAAGGGACTGCAAAATGGAAAATAGGCATCCACCAACTTTACAGACAACTTCTCCTTGCTCCTACAACCTCCATCCTTGCACAGTTTGTTATTCTTCTAGGTAACATAGTAACAAATCCAAATTGCTGCTCTCTTTGTAGGCAAGCAAGGCTTTGTTGCAACTGCAATTCTTACTTCTTCTTGAAATGTAGGGACGACAGTACATTCCATCACATCCATCTAGTGTACACAGGTAGGTCCATTGTGGCGGGCAGGTGAGCGGGCGGGCTGCTTTATTGGCTGTTTGCTGTTCCCCTACTCCACTCCACTATTTGACTGTTGTGCTGCATCAATCAATCAATCAATCAATCAATCAATCAATCAATCAATCAATCAATCAATCAGTGGCTGGCTCAGGTGCAGCTCTTTAACTTACCTAAAAGGGAGGGCGGAGAGAAGACAAGGAAGGTGAATGAGGTGTTCCAATGTGAAATGCCGGAAACACAGAAACACAGACGACACACAACAAGAGGTGGCAATCTATTCATTAATTGCATTTAATCAATGAGCTCATTATCACTCATGCATTGTCCAACAGGTGTTGAAATAATGGGATTAAAAGGGGAGATCCCTTCAGAAAGACAGAAACAATAGCAAAGACAAAAAACACTTTTGGAATCTGCTTTTAGTCAACACATAAGGAAAGGGTGCACCGGTCCTGGAAATACTGCAATACCAGGTCAATGCGTGGAGTGGACAGAGCAAGCTCTATTTCCATCTCCCTGTTCTAAAAATCCATTTAATATATGGTCCCCAGATAGGGGACGTATCAGATATTAAACTGATAAGAACAGATACTACACTTGATCTTAGCCAAAAGGCCGAGAAGCGATAACCCGAACGGGCCGCGCGTTGCCCGAGCCTGCCCGATACTGCTGTTCAGCCCTTGCAGCGATTCAGCCTACTTCTAGGCAATTCCATGGGGCCCTGCAGGCTCACACACTCACAGCTACACGGGAGGTGAATAAAGGCCGGAGAGGAAGCCAGACAGGATTTGCTTCTTTTGCTTGCACCACAATGCAGTGCTGAAAGAGGAGGAATCTACATAAAAACGCCTTCCTGGCAACGCCCAAATGCCCTGCTGCCATGCAGATAAACACTGGCAGCGGCAGCAAGTGCATGCCCACAGCCACCCCTTGTTCCTTCACACCTTGTATCAGCTGTAATCCAGTCCAGTCCAGTGCTGCCTGCTGAGCAGCACTGACCAACACTGCCTGGGCCCAGGCTTTTATCTCTGAGGCCCCATTATGATGTCAGAAAGCTGGCTCTGGAATCCTGAGGGCTCCACTATGACACGTGCAAAGTTCCGTCTGAACTTTATATAAGACGGTGAGGCTCAGTCAGTCACTCAGTGTTGCCTGAGAGGGCAACACTGCAACAGCCGGCCGCCAGGCTGTCTTTTTTTTGCACAGCTAGTTGCCTCCAGGAGGCCACAAGAGGGAGACAAGGGACTGCAAAATGGAAAATAGGCATCCACCAACTTTACAGACAACTTCTCCTTGCTCCTACAACCTCCATCCTTGCACAGTTTGTTATTCTTCTAGGTAACATAGTAACAAATCCAAATTGCTGCTCTCTTTGTAGGCAAGCAAGGCTTTGTTGCAACTGCAATTCTTACTTCTTCTTGAAATGTAGGGACGACAGTACATTCCATCACATCCATCTAGTGTACACAGGTAGGTCCATTGTGGCGGGCAGGTGAGCGGGCGGGCTGCTTTATTGGCTGTTTGCTGTTCCCCTACTCCACTCCACTATTTGACTGTTGTGCTGCATCAATCAATCAATCAATCAATCAATCAATCAATCAATCAATCAGTGGCTGGCTCAGGTGCAGCTCTTTAACTTACCTAAAAGGGAGGGCGGAGAGAAGACAAGGAAGGTGAATGAGGTGTTCCAATGTGAAATGCCGGAAACACAGAAACACAGACGACACACAACAAGAGGTGGCAATCTATTCATTAATTGCATTTAATCAATGAGCTCATTATCACTCATGCATTGTCCAACAGGTGTTGAAATAATGGGATTAAAAGGGGAGATCCCTTCAGAAAGACAGAAACAATAGCAAAGACAAAAAACACTTTTGGAATCTGCTTTTAGTCAACACATAAGGAAAGGGTGCACCGGTCCTGGAAATACTGCAATACCAGGTCAATGCGTGGAGTGGACAGAGCAAGCTCTATTTCCATCTCCCTGTTCTAAAAATCCATTTAATATATGGTCCCCAGATAGGGGACGTATCAGATATTAAACTGATAAGAACAGATACTACACTTGATCTTAGCCAAAAGGCCGAGAAGCGATAACCCGAACGGGCCGCGCGTTGCCCGAGCCTGCCCGATACTGCTGTTCAGCCCTTTCAGCGATTCAGCCTACTTCTAGGCAATTCCATGGGGCCCTGCAGGCTCACACACTCACAGCTACACGGGAGGTGAATAAAGGCCGGAGAGGAAGCCAGACAGGATTTGCTTCTTTTGCTTGCACCACAATGCAGTGCTGAAAGAGGAGGAATCTACATAAAAACGCCTTCCTGGCAACGCCCAAATGCCCTGCTGCCATGCAGATAAACACTGGCAGCGGCAGCAAGTGCATGCCCACAGCCACCCCTTGTTCCTTCACACCTTGTATCAGCTGTAATCCAGTCCAGTCCAGTGCTGCCTGCTGAGCAGCACTGACCAACACTGCCTGGGCCCAGGCTTTTATCTCTGAGGCCCCATTATGATGTCAGAAAGCTGGCTCTGGAATCCTGAGGGCTCCACTATGACACGTGCAAAGTTCCGTCTGAACTTTATATAAGACGGTGAGGCTCAGTCAGTCACTCAGTGTTGCCTGAGAGGGCAACACTGCAACAGCCGGCCGCCAGGCTGTCTTTTTTTTTGCACAGCTAGTTGCCTCCAGGAGGCCACAAGAGGGAGACAAGGGACTGCAAAATGGAAAATAGGCATCCACCAACTTTACAGACAACTTCTCCTTGCTCCTACAACCTCCATCCTTGCACAGTTTGTTATTCTTCTAGGTAACATAGTAACAAATCCAAATTGCTGCTCTCTTTGTAGGCAAGCAAGGCTTTGTTGCAACTGCAATTCTTACTTCTTCTTGAAATGTAGGGACGACAGTACATTCCATCACATCCATCTAGTGTACACAGGTAGGTCCATTGTGGCGGGCAGGCGAGCGGGCGGGCTGCTTTATTGGCTGTTTGCTGTTCCCCTACTCCACTCCACTATTTGACTGTTGTGCTGCATCAATCAATCAATCAATCAATCAATCAATCAATCAATCAATCAATCAGTGGCTGGCTCAGGTGCAGCTCTTTAACTTACCTAAAAGGGAGGGCGGAGAGAAGACAAGGAAGGTGAATGAGGTGTTCCAATGTGAAATGCCGGAAACACAGAAACACAGACGACACACAACAAGAGGTGGCAATCTATTCATTAATTGCATTTAATCAATGAGCTCATTATCACTCATGCATTGTCCAACAGGTGTTGAAATAATGGGATTAAAAGGGGAGATCCCTTCAGAAAGACAGAAACAATAGCAAAGACAAAAAACACTTTTGGAATCTGCTTTTAGTCAACACATAAGGAAAGGGTGCACCGGTCCTGGAAATACTGCAATACCAGGTCAATGCGTGGAGTGGACAGAGCAAGCTCTATTTCCATCTCCCTGTTCTAAAAATCCATTTAATATATGGTCCCCAGATAGGGGACGTATCAGATATTAAACTGATAAGAACAGATACTACACTTGATCTTAGCCAAAAGGCCGAGAAGCGATAACCCGAACGGGCCGCGCGTTGCCCGAGCCTGCCCGATACTGCTGTTCAGCCCTTGCAGCGATTCAGCCTACTTCTAGGCAATTCCATGGGGCCCTGCAGGCTCACACACTCACAGCTACACGGGAGGTGAATAAAGGCCGGAGAGGAAGCCAGACAGGATTTGCTTCTTTTGCTTGCACCACAATGCAGTGCTGAAAGAGGAGGAATCTACATAAAAACGCCTTCCTGGCAACGCCCAAATGCCCTGCTGCCATGCAGATAAACACTGGCAGCGGCAGCAAGTGCATGCCCACAGCCACCCCTTGTTCCTTCACACCTTGTATCAGCTGTAATCCAGTCCAGTCCAGTGCTGCCTGCTGAGCAGCACTGACCAACACTGCCTGGGCCCAGGCTTTTATCTCTGAGGCCCCATTATGATGTCAGAAAGCTGGCTCTGGAATCCTGAGGGCTCCACTATGACACGTGCAAAGTTCCGTCTGAACTTTATATAAGACGGTGAGGCTCAGTCAGTCACTCAGTGTTGCCTGAGAGGGCAACACTGCAACAGCCGGCCGCCAGGCTGTCTTTTTTTTGCACAGCTAGTTGCCTCCAGGAGGCCACAAGAGGGAGACAAGGGACTGCAAAATGGAAAATAGGCATCCACCAACTTTACAGACAACTTCTCCTTGCTCCTACAACCTCCATCCTTGCACAGTTTGTTATTCTTCTAGGTAACATAGTAACAAATCCAAATTGCTGCTCTCTTTGTAGGCAAGCAAGGCTTTGTTGCAACTGCAATTCTTACTTCTTCTTGAAATGTAGGGACGACAGTACATTCCATCACATCCATCTAGTGTACACAGGTAGGTCCATTGTGGCGGGCAGGCGAGCGGGCGGGCTGCTTTATTGGCTGTTTGCTGTTCCCCTACTCCACTCCACTATTTGACTGTTGTGCTGCATCAATCAATCAATCAATCAATCAATCAATCAATCAATCAATCAATCAATCAATCAATCAATCAATCAATCAGTGGCTGGCTCAGGTGCAGCTCTTTAACTTACCTAAAAGGGAGGGCGGAGAGAAGACAAGGAAGGTGAATGAGGTGTTCCAATGTGAAATGCCGGAAACACAGAAACACAGACGACACACAACAAGAGGTGGCAATCTATTCATTAATTGCATTTAATCAATGAGCTCATTATCACTCATGCATTGTCCAACAGGTGTTGAAATAATGGGATTAAAAGGGGAGATCCCTTCAGAAAGACAGAAACAATAGCAAAGACAAAAAACACTTTTGGAATCTGCTTTTAGTCAACACATAAGGAAAGGGTGCACCGGTCCTGGAAATACTGCAATACCAGGTCAATGCGTGGAGTGGACAGAGCAAGCTCTATTTCCATCTCCCTGTTCTAAAAATCCATTTAATATATGGTCCCCAGATAGGGGACGTATCAGATATTAAACTGATAAGAACAGATACTACACTTGATCTTAGCCAAAAGGCCGAGAAGCGATAACCCGAACGGGCCGCGCGTTGCCCGAGCCTGCCCGATACTGCTGTTCAGCCCTTGCAGCGATTCAGCCTACTTCTAGGCAATTCCATGGGGCCCTGCAGGCTCACACACTCACAGCTACACGGGAGGTGAATAAAGGCCGGAGAGGAAGCCAGACAGGATTTGCTTCTTTTGCTTGCACCACAATGCAGTGCTGAAAGAGGAGGAATCTACATAAAAACGCCTTCCTGGCAACGCCCAAATGCCCTGCTGCCATGCAGATAAACACTGGCAGCGGCAGCAAGTGCATGCCCACAGCCACCCCTTGTTCCTTCACACCTTGTATCAGCTGTAATCCAGTCCAGTCCAGTGCTGCCTGCTGAGCAGCACTGACCAACACTGCCTGGGCCCAGGCTTTTATCTCTGAGGCCCCATTATGATGTCAGAAAGCTGGCTCTGGAATCCTGAGGGCTCCACTATGACACGTGCAAAGTTCCGTCTGAACTTTATATAAGACGGTGAGGCTCAGTCAGTCACTCAGTGTTGCCTGAGAGGGCAACACTGCAACAGCCGGCCGCCAGGCTGTCTTTTTTTTGCACAGCTAGTTGCCTCCAGGAGGCCACAAGAGGGAGACAAGGGACTGCAAAATGGAAAATAGGCATCCACCAACTTTACAGACAACTTCTCCTTGCTCCTACAACCTCCATCCTTGCACAGTTTGTTATTCTTCTAGGTAACATAGTAACAAATCCAAATTGCTGCTCTCTTTGTAGGCAAGCAAGGCTTTGTTGCAACTGCAATTCTTACTTCTTCTTGAAATGTAGGGACGACAGTACATTCCATCACATCCATCTAGTGTACACAGGTAGGTCCATTGTGGCGGGCAGGCGAGCGGGCGGGCTGCTTTATTGGCTGTTTGCTGTTCCCCTACTCCACTCCACTATTTGACTGTTGTGCTGCATCAATCAATCAATCAATCAATCAATCAATCAATCAATCAATCAATCAATCAGTGGCTGGCTCAGGTGCAGCTCTTTAACTTACCTAAAAGGGAGGGCGGAGAGAAGACAAGGAAGGTGAATGAGGTGTTCCAATGTGAAATGCCGGAAACACAGAAACACAGACGACACACAACAAGAGGTGGCAATCTATTCATTAATTGCATTTAATCAATGAGCTCATTATCACTCATGCATTGTCCAACAGGTGTTGAAATAATGGGATTAAAAGGGGAGATCCCTTCAGAAAGACAGAAACAATAGCAAAGACAAAAAACACTTTTGGAATCTGCTTTTAGTCAACACATAAGGAAAGGGTGCACCGGTCCTGGAAATACTGCAATACCAGGTCAATGCGTGGAGTGGACAGAGCAAGCTCTATTTCCATCTCCCTGTTCTAAAAATCCATTTAATATATGGTCCCCAGATAGGGGACGTATCAGATATTAAACTGATAAGAACAGATACTACACTTGATCTTAGCCAAAAGGCCGAGAAGCGATAACCCGAACGGGCCGCGCGTTGCCCGAGCCTGCCCGATACTGCTGTTCAGCCCTTGCAGCGATTCAGCCTACTTCTAGGCAATTCCATGGGGCCCTGCAGGCTCACACACTCACAGCTACACGGGAGGTGAATAAAGGCCGGAGAGGAAGCCAGACAGGATTTGCTTCTTTTGCTTGCACCACAATGCAGTGCTGAAAGAGGAGGAATCTACATAAAAACGCCTTCCTGGCAACGCCCAAATGCCCTGCTGCCATGCAGATAAACACTGGCAGCGGCAGCAAGTGCATGCCCACAGCCACCCCTTGTTCCTTCACACCTTGTATCAGCTGTAATCCAGTCCAGTCCAGTGCTGCCTGCTGAGCAGCACTGACCAACACTGCCTGGGCCCAGGCTTTTATCTCTGAGGCCCCATTATGATGTCAGAAAGCTGGCTCTGGAATCCTGAGGGCTCCACTATGACACGTGCAAAGTTCCGTCTGAACTTTATATAAGACGGTGAGGCTCAGTCAGTCACTCAGTGTTGCCTGAGAGGGCAACACTGCAACAGCCGGCCGCCAGGCTGTCTTTTTTTTGCACAGCTAGTTGCCTCCAGGAGGCCACAAGAGGGAGACAAGGGACTGCAAAATGGAAAATAGGCATCCACCAACTTTACAGACAACTTCTCCTTGCTCCTACAACCTCCATCCTTGCACAGTTTGTTATTCTTCTAGGTAACATAGTAACAAATCCAAATTGCTGCTCTCTTTGTAGGCAAGCAAGGCTTTGTTGCAACTGCAATTCTTACTTCTTCTTGAAATGTAGGGACGACAGTACATTCCATCACATCCATCTAGTGTACACAGGTAGGTCCATTGTGGCGGGCAGGCGAGCGGGCGGGCTGCTTTATTGGCTGTTTGCTGTTCCCCTACTCCACTCCACTATTTGACTGTTGTGCTGCATCAATCAATCAATCAATCAATCAATCAATCAATCAATCAATCAATTAATCAATCAGTGGCTGGCTCAGGTGCAGCTCTTTAACTTACCTAAAAGGGAGGGCGGAGAGAAGACAAGGAAGGTGAATGAGGTGTTCCAATGTGAAATGCCGGAAACACAGAAACACAGACGACACACAACAAGAGGTGGCAATCTATTCATTAATTGCATTTAATCAATGAGCTCATTATCACTCATGCATTGTCCAACAGGTGTTGAAATAATGGGATTAAAAGGGGAGATCCCTTCAGAAAGACAGAAACAATAGCAAAGACAAAAAACACTTTTGGAATCTGCTTTTAGTCAACACATAAGGAAAGGGTGCACCGGTCCTGGAAATACTGCAATACCAGGTCAATGCGTGGAGTGGACAGAGCAAGCTCTATTTCCATCTCCCTGTTCTAAAAATCCATTTAATATATGGTCCCCAGATAGGGGACGTATCAGATATTAAACTGATAAGAACAGATACTACACTTGATCTTAGCCAAAAGGCCGAGAAGCGATAACCCGAACGGGCCGCGCGTTGCCCGAGCCTGCCCGATACTGCTGTTCAGCCCTTGCAGCGATTCAGCCTACTTCTAGGCAATTCCATGGGGCCCTGCAGGCTCACACACTCACAGCTAGAAGCCAGACAGGATTTGCTTCTTTTGCTTGCACCACAATGCAGTGCTGAAAGAGGAGGAATCTACATAAAAACGCCTTCCTGGCAACGCCCAAATGCCCTGCTGCCATGCAGATAAACACTGGCAGCGGCAGCAAGTGCATGCCCACAGCCACCCCTTGTTCCTTCACACCTTGTATCAGCTGTAATCCAGTCCAGTCCAGTGCTGCCTGCTGAGCAGCACTGACCAACACTGCCTGGGCCCAGGCTTTTATCTCTGAGGCCCCATTATGATGTCAGAAAGCTGGCTCTGGAATCCTGAGGGCTCCACTATGACACGTGCAAAGTTCCGTCTGAACTTTATATAAGACGGTGAGGCTCAGTCAGTCACTCAGTGTTGCCTGAGAGGGCAACACTGCAACAGCCGGCTGCCAGGCTGTCTTTTTTTTGCACAGCTAGTTGCCTCCAGGAGGCCACAAGAGGGAGACAAGGGACTGCAAAATGGAAAATAGGCATCCACCAACTTTACAGACAACTTCTCCTTGCTCCTACAACCTCCATCCTTGCACAGTTTGTTATTCTTCTAGGTAACATAGTAACAAATCCAAATTGCTGCTCTCTTTGTAGGCAAGCAAGGCTTTGTTGCAACTGCAATTCTTACTTCTTCTTGAAATGTAGGGACGACAGTACATTCCATCACATCCATCTAGTGTACACAGGTAGGTCCATTGTGGCGGGCAGGCGAGCGGGCGGGCTGCTTTATTGGCTGTTTGCTGTTCCCCTACTCCACTCCACTATTTGACTGTTGTGCTGCATCAATCAATCAATCAATCAATCAATCAATCAATCAGTGGCTGGCTCAGGTGCAGCTCTTTAACTTACCTAAAAGGGAGGGCGGAGAGAAGACAAGGAAGGTGAATGAGGTGTTCCAATGTGAAATGCCGGAAACACAGAAACACAGACGACACACAACAAGAGGTGGCAATCTATTCATTAATTGCATTTAATCAATGAGCTCATTATCACTCATGCATTGTCCAACAGGTGTTGAAATAATGGGATTAAAAGGGGAGATCCCTTCAGAAAGACAGAAACAATAGCAAAGACAAAAAACACTTTTGGAATCTGCTTTTAGTCAACACATAAGGAAAGGGTGCACCGGTCCTGGAAATACTGCAATACCAGGTCAATGCGTGGAGTGGACAGAGCAAGCTCTATTTCCATCTCCCTGTTCTAAAAATCCATTTAATATATGGTCCCCAGATAGGGGACGTATCAGATATTAAACTGATAAGAACAGATACTACACTTGATCTTAGCCAAAAGGCCGAGAAGCGATAACCCGAACGGGCCGCGCGTTGCCCGAGCCTGCCCGATACTGCTGTTCAGCCCTTGCAGCGATTCAGCCTACTTCTAGGCAATTCCATGGGGCCCTGCAGGCTCACACACTCACAGCTAGAAGCCAGACAGGATTTGCTTCTTTTGCTTGCACCACAATGCAGTGCTGAAAGAGGAGGAATCTACATAAAAACGCCTTCCTGGCAACGCCCAAATGCCCTGCTGCCATGCAGATAAACACTGGCAGCGGCAGCAAGTGCATGCCCACAGCCACCCCTTGTTCCTTCACACCTTGTATCAGCTGTAATCCAGTCCAGTCCAGTGCTGCCTGCTGAGCAGCACTGACCAACACTGCCTGGGCCCAGGCTTTTATCTCTGAGGCCCCATTATGATGTCAGAAAGCTGGCTCTGGAATCCTGAGGGCTCCACTATGACACGTGCAAAGTTCCGTCTGAACTTTATATAAGACGGTGAGGCTCAGTCAGTCACTCAGTGTTGCCTGAGAGGGCAACACTGCAACAGCCGGCCGCCAGGCTGTCTTTTTTTTGCACAGCTAGTTGCCTCCAGGAGGCCACAAGAGGGAGACAAGGGACTGCAAAATGGAAAATAGGCATCCACCAACTTTACAGACAACTTCTCCTTGCTCCTACAACCTCCATCCTTGCACAGTTTGTTATTCTTCTAGGTAACATAGTAACAAATCTAAATTGCTGCTCTCTTTGTAGGCAAGCAAGGCTTTGTTGCAACTGCAATTCTTACTTCTTCTTGAAATGTAGGGACGACAGTACATTCCATCACATCCATCTAGTGTACACAGGTAGGTCCATTGTGGCGGGCAGGCGAGCGGGCGGGCTGCTTTATTGGCTGTTTGCTGTTCCCCTACTCCACTCCACTATTTGACTGTTGTGCTGCATCAATCAATCAATCAATCAATCAATCAATCAATCAATCAATCAATCAATCAATCAATCAATCAATCAATCAATCAATCAATCAGTGGCTGGCTCAGGTGCAGCTCTTTAACTTACCTAAAAGGGAGGGCGGAGAGAAGACAAGGAAGGTGAATGAGGTGTTCCAATGTGAAATGCCGGAAACACAGAAACACAGACGACACACAACAAGAGGTGGCAATCTATTCATTAATTGCATTTAATCAATGAGCTCATTATCACTCATGCATTGTCCAACAGGTGTTGAAATAATGGGATTAAAAGGGGAGATCCCTTCAGAAAGACAGAAACAATAGCAAAGACAAAAAACACTTTTGGAATCTGCTTTTAGTCAACACATAAGGAAAGGGTGCACCGGTCCTGGAAATACTGCAATACCAGGTCAATGCGTGGAGTGGACAGAGCAAGCTCTATTTCCATCTCCCTGTTCTAAAAATCCATTTAATATATGGTCCCCAGATAGGGGACGTATCAGATATTAAACTGATAAGAACAGATACTACACTTGATCTTAGCCAAAAGGCCGAGAAGCGATAACCCGAACGGGCCGCGCGTTGCCCGAGCCTGCCCGATACTGCTGTTCAGCCCTTGCAGCGATTCAGCCTACTTCTAGGCAATTCCATGGGGCCCTGCAGGCTCACACACTCACAGCTACACGGGAGGTGAATAAAGGCCGGAGAGGAAGCCAGACAGGATTTGCTTCTTTTGCTTGCACCACAATGCAGTGCTGAAAGAGGAGGAATCTACATAAAAACGCCTTCCTGGCAACGCCCAAATGCCCTGCTGCCATGCAGATAAACACTGGCAGCGGCAGCAAGTGCATGCCCACAGCCACCCCTTGTTCCTTCACACCTTGTATCAGCTGTAATCCAGTCCAGTCCAGTGCTGCCTGCTGAGCAGCACTGACCAACACTGCCTGGGCCCAGGCTTTTATCTCTGAGGCCCCATTATGATGTCAGAAAGCTGGCTCTGGAATCCTGAGGGCTCCACTATGACACGTGCAAAGTTCCGTCTGAACTTTATATAAGACGGTGAGGCTCAGTCAGTCACTCAGTGTTGCCTGAGAGGGCAACACTGCAACAGCCGGCCGCCAGGCTGTCTTTTTTTTGCACAGCTAGTTGCCTCCAGGAGGCCACAAGAGGGAGACAAGGGACTGCAAAATGGAAAATAGGCATCCACCAACTTTACAGACAACTTCTCCTTGCTCCTACAACCTCCATCCTTGCACAGTTTGTTATTCTTCTAGGTAACATAGTAACAAATCCAAATTGCTGCTCTCTTTGTAGGCAAGCAAGGCTTTGTTGCAACTGCAATTCTTACTTCTTCTTGAAATGTAGGGACGACAGTACATTCCATCACATCCATCTAGTGTACACAGGTAGGTCCATTGTGGCGGGCAGGCGAGCGGGCGGGCTGCTTTATTGGCTGTTTGCTGTTCCCCTACTCCACTCCACTATTTGACTGTTGTGCTGCATCAATCAATCAATCAATCAATCAATCAATCAATCAATCAATCAATCAATCAATCAATCAATCAATCAATCAATCAGTGGCTGGCTCAGGTGCAGCTCTTTAACTTACCTAAAAGGGAGGGCGGAGAGAAGACAAGGAAGGTGAATGAGGTGTTCCAATGTGAAATGCCGGAAACACAGAAACACAGACGACACACAACAAGAGGTGGCAATCTATTCATTAATTGCATTTAATCAATGAGCTCATTATCACTCATGCATTGTCCAACAGGTGTTGAAATAATGGGATTAAAAGGGGAGATCCCTTCAGAAAGACAGAAACAATAGCAAAGACAAAAAACACTTTTGGAATCTGCTTTTAGTCAACACATAAGGAAAGGGTGCACCGGTCCTGGAAATACTGCAATACCAGGTCAATGCGTGGAGTGGACAGAGCAAGCTCTAGTTCCATCTCCCCGTTCTAAAAATCCATTTAATATATGGTCCCCAGATAGGGGACGTATCAGATATTAAACTGATAAGAACAGATACTACACTTGATCTTAGCCAAAAGGCCGAGAAGCGATAACCCGAATGGGCCGCGCGTTGCCCGAGCCTGCCCGATACTGCTGTTCAGCCCTTGCAGCGATTCAGCCTACTTCTAGGCAATTCCATGGGGCCCTGCAGGCTCACACACTCACAGCTAGAAGCCAGACAGGATTTGCTTCTTTTGCTTGCACCACAATGCAGTGCTGAAAGAGGAGGAATCTACATAAAAACGCCTTCCTGGCAACGCCCAAATGCCCTGCTGCCATGCAGATAAACACTGGCAGCGGCAGCAAGTGCATGCCCACAGCCACCCCTTGTTCCTTCACACCTTGTATCAGCTGTAATCCAGTCCAGTCCAGTGCTGCCTGCTGAGCAGCACTGACCAACACTGCCTGGGCCCAGGCTTTTATCTCTGAGGCCCCATTATGATGTCAGAAAGCTGGCTCTGGAATCCTGAGGGCTCCACTATGACACGTGCAAAGTTCCGTCTGAACTTTATATAAGACGGTGAGGCTCAGTCAGTCACTCAGTGTTGCCTGAGAGGGCAACACTGCAACAGCCGGCCGCCAGGCTGTCTTTTTTTTGCACAGCTAGTTGCCTCCAGGAGGCCACAAGAGGGAGACAAGGGACTGCAAAATGGAAAATAGGCATCCACCAACTTTACAGACAACTTCTCCTTGCTCCTACAACCTCCATCCTTGCACAGTTTGTTATTCTTCTAGGTAACATAGTAACAAATCCAAATTGCTGCTCTCTTTGTAGGCAAGCAAGGCTTTGTTGCAACTGCAATTCTTACTTCTTCTTGAAATGTAGGGACGACAGTACATTCCATCACATCCATCTAGTGTACACAGGTAGGTCCATTGTGGCGGGCAGGCGAGCGGGCGGGCTGCTTTATTGGCTGTTTGCTGTTCCCCTACTCCACTCCACTATTTGACTGTTGTGCTGCATCAATCAATCAATCAATCAATCAATCAATCAATCAATCAATCAATCAGTGGCTGGCTCAGGTGCAGCTCTTTAACTTACCTAAAAGGGAGGGCGGAGAGAAGACAAGGAAGGTGAATGAGGTGTTCCAATGTGAAATGCCGGAAACACAGAAACACAGACGACACACAACAAGAGGTGGCAATCTATTCATTAATTGCATTTAATCAATGAGCTCATTATCACTCATGCATTGTCCAACAGGTGTTGAAATAATGGGATTAAAAGGGGAGATCCCTTCAGAAAGACAGAAACAATAGCAAAGACAAAAAACACTTTTGGAATCTGCTTTTAGTCAACACATAAGGAAAGGGTGCACCGGTCCTGGAAATACTGCAATACCAGGTCAATGCGTGGAGTGGACAGAGCAAGCTCTATTTCCATCTCCCTGTTCTAAAAATCCATTTAATATATGGTCCCCAGATAGGGGACGTATCAGATATTAAACTGATAAGAACAGATACTACACTTGATCTTAGCCAAAAGGCCGAGAAGCGATAACCCGAACGGGCCGCGCGTTGCCCGAGCCTGCCCGATACTGCTGTTCAGCCCTTGCAGCGATTCAGCCTACTTCTAGGCAATTCCATGGGGCCCTGCAGGCTCACACACTCACAGCTACACGGGAGGTGAATAAAGGCCGGAGAGGAAGCCAGACAGGATTTGCTTCTTTTGCTTGCACCACAATGCAGTGCTGAAAGAGGAGGAATCTACATAAAAACGCCTTCCTGGCAACGCCCAAATGCCCTGCTGCCATGCAGATAAACACTGGCAGCGGCAGCAAGTGCATGCCCACAGCCACCCCTTGTTCCTTCACACCTTGTATCAGCTGTAATCCAGTCCAGTCCAGTGCTGCCTGCTGAGCAGCACTGACCAACACTGCCTGGGCCCAGGCTTTTATCTCTGAGGCCCCATTATGATGTCAGAAAGCTGGCTCTGGAATCCTGAGGGCTCCACTATGACACGTGCAAAGTTCCGTCTGAACTTTATATAAGACGGTGAGGCTCAGTCAGTCACTCAGTGTTGCCTGAGAGGGCAACACTGCAACAGCCGGCCGCCAGGCTGTCTTTTTTTTGCACAGCTAGTTGCCTCCAGGAGGCCACAAGAGGGAGACAAGGGACTGCAAAATGGAAAATAGGCATCCACCAACTTTACAGACAACTTCTCCTTGCTCCTACAACCTCCATCCTTGCACAGTTTGTTATTCTTCTAGGTAACATAGTAACAAATCCAAATTGCTGCTCTCTTTGTAGGCAAGCAAGGCTTTGTTGCAACTGCAATTCTTACTTCTTCTTGAAATGTAGGGACGACAGTACATTCCATCACATCCATCTAGTGTACACAGGTAGGTCCATTGTGGCGGGCAGGCGAGCGGGCGGGCTGCTTTATTGGCTGTTTGCTGTTCCCCTACTCCACTCCACTATTTGACTGTTGTGCTGCATCAATCAATCAATCAATCAATCAATCAATCAATCAATCAATCAATCAATCAATCAATCAATCAATCAGTGGCTGGCTCAGGTGCAGCTCTTTAACTTACCTAAAAGGGAGGGCGGAGAGAAGACAAGGAAGGTGAATGAGGTGTTCCAATGTGAAATGCCGGAAACACAGAAACACAGACGACACACAACAAGAGGTGGCAATCTATTCATTAATTGCATTTAATCAATGAGCTCATTATCACTCATGCATTGTCCAACAGGTGTTGAAATAATGGGATTAAAAGGGGAGATCCCTTCAGAAAGACAGAAACAATAGCAAAGACAAAAAACACTTTTGGAATCTGCTTTTAGTCAACACATAAGGAAAGGGTGCACCGGTCCTGGAAATACTGCAATACCAGGTCAATGCGTGGAGTGGACAGAGCAAGCTCTATTTCCATCTCCCTGTTCTAAAAATCCATTTAATATATGGTCCCCAGATAGGGGACGTATCAGATATTAAACTGATAAGAACAGATACTACACTTGATCTTAGCCAAAAGGCCGAGAAGCGATAACCCGAACGGGCCGCGCGTTGCCCGAGCCTGCCCGATACTGCTGTTCAGCCCTTGCAGCGATTCAGCCTACTTCTAGGCAATTCCATGGGGCCCTGCAGGCTCACACACTCACAGCTACACGGGAGGTGAATAAAGGCCGGAGAGGAAGCCAGACAGGATTTGCTTCTTTTGCTTGCACCACAATGCAGTGCTGAAAGAGGAGGAATCTACATAAAAACGCCTTCCTGGCAACGCCCAAATGCCCTGCTGCCATGCAGATAAACACTGGCAGCGGCAGCAAGTGCATGCCCACAGCCACCCCTTGTTCCTTCACACCTTGTATCAGCTGTAATCCAGTCCAGTCCAGTGCTGCCTGCTGAGCAGCACTGACCAACACTGCCTGGGCCCAGGCTTTTATCTCTGAGGCCCCATTATGATGTCAGAAAGCTGGCTCTGGAATCCTGAGGGCTCCACTATGACACGTGCAAAGTTCCGTCTGAACTTTATATAAGACGGTGAGGCTCAGTCAGTCACTCAGTGTTGCCTGAGAGGGCAACACTGCAACAGCCGGCCGCCAGGCTGTCTTTTTTTTGCACAGCTAGTTGCCTCCAGGAGGCCACAAGAGGGAGACAAGGGACTGCAAAATGGAAAATAGGCATCCACCAACTTTACAGACAACTTCTCCTTGCTCCTACAACCTCCATCCTTGCACAGTTTGTTATTCTTCTAGGTAACATAGTAACAAATCCAAATTGCTGCTCTCTTTGTAGGCAAGCAAGGCTTTGTTGCAACTGCAATTCTTACTTCTTCTTGAAATGTAGGGACGACAGTACATTCCATCACATCCATCTAGTGTACACAGGTAGGTCCATTGTGGCGGGCAGGCGAGCGGGCGGGCTGCTTTATTGGCTGTTTGCTGTTCCCCTACTCCACTCCACTATTTGACTGTTGTGCTGCATCAATCAATCAATCAATCAATCAATCAATCAATCAATCAATCAATCAGTGGCTGGCTCAGGTGCAGCTCTTTAACTTACCTAAAAGGGAGGGCGGAGAGAAGACAAGGAAGGTGAATGAGGTGTTCCAATGTGAAATGCCGGAAACACAGAAACACAGACGACACACAACAAGAGGTGGCAATCTATTCATTAATTGCATTTAATCAATGAGCTCATTATCACTCATGCATTGTCCAACAGGTGTTGAAATAATGGGATTAAAAGGGGAGATCCCTTCAGAAAGACAGAAACAATAGCAAAGACAAAAAACACTTTTGGAATCTGCTTTTAGTCAACACATAAGGAAAGGGTGCACCGGTCCTGGAAATACTGCAATACCAGGTCAATGCGTGGAGTGGACAGAGCAAGCTCTAGTTCCATCTCCCCGTTCTAAAAATCCATTTAATATATGGTCCCCAGATAGGGGACGTATCAGATATTAAACTGATAAGAACAGATACTACACTTGATCTTAGCCAAAAGGCCGAGAAGCGATAACCCGAACGGGCCGCGCGTTGCCCGAGCCTGCCCGATACTGCTGTTCAGCCCTTGCAGCGATTCAGCCTACTTCTAGGCAATTCCATGGGGCCCTGCAGGCTCACACACTCACAGCTAGAAGCCAGACAGGATTTGCTTCTTTTGCTTGCACCACAATGCAGTGCTGAAAGAGGAGGAATCTACATAAAAACGCCTTCCTGGCAACGCCCAAATGCCCTGCTGCCATGCAGATAAACACTGGCAGCGGCAGCAAGTGCATGCCCACAGCCACCCCTTGTTCCTTCACACCTTGTATCAGCTGTAATCCAGTCCAGTCCAGTGCTGCCTGCTGAGCAGCACTGACCAACACTGCCTGGGCCCAGGCTTTTATCTCTGAGGCCCCATTATGATGTCAGAAAGCTGGCTCTGGAATCCTGAGGGCTCCACTATGACACGTGCAAAGTTCCGTCTGAACTTTATATAAGACGGTGAGGCTCAGTCAGTCACTCAGTGTTGCCTGAGAGGGCAACACTGCAACAGCCGGCCGCCAGGCTGTCTTTTTTTTGCACAGCTAGTTGCCTCCAGGAGGCCACAAGAGGGAGACAAGGGACTGCAAAATGGAAAATAGGCATCCACCAACTTTACAGACAACTTCTCCTTGCTCCTACAACCTCCATCCTTGCACAGTTTGTTATTCTTCTAGGTAACATAGTAACAAATCCAAATTGCTGCTCTCTTTGTAGGCAAGCAAGGCTTTGTTGCAACTGCAATTCTTACTTCTTCTTGAAATGTAGGGACGACAGTACATTCCATCACATCCATCTAGTGTACACAGGTAGGTCCATTGTGGCGGGCAGGCGAGCGGGCGGGCTGCTTTATTGGCTGTTTGCTGTTCCCCTACTCCACTCCACTATTTGACTGTTGTGCTGCATCAATCAATCAATCAATCAATCAATCAATCAATCAATCAATCAATCAATCAATCAATCAGTGGCTGGCTCAGGTGCAGCTCTTTAACTTACCTAAAAGGGAGGGCGGAGAGAAGACAAGGAAGGTGAATGAGGTGTTCCAATGTGAAATGCCGGAAACACAGAAACACAGACGACACACAACAAGAGGTGGCAATCTATTCATTAATTGCATTTAATCAATGAGCTCATTATCACTCATGCATTGTCCAACAGGTGTTGAAATAATGGGATTAAAAGGGGAGATCCCTTCAGAAAGACAGAAACAATAGCAAAGACAAAAAACACTTTTGGAATCTGCTTTTAGTCAACACATAAGGAAAGGGTGCACCGGTCCTGGAAATACTGCAATACCAGGTCAATGCGTGGAGTGGACAGAGCAAGCTCTATTTCCATCTCCCTGTTCTAAAAATCCATTTAATATATGGTCCCCAGATAGGGGACGTATCAGATATTAAACTGATAAGAACAGATACTACACTTGATCTTAGCCAAAAGGCCGAGAAGCGATAACCCGAACGGGCCGCGCGTTGCCCGAGCCTGCCCGATACTGCTGTTCAGCCCTTGCAGCGATTCAGCCTACTTCTAGGCAATTCCATGGGGCCCTGCAGGCTCACACACTCACAGCTACACGGGAGGTGAATAAAGGCCGGAGAGGAAGCCAGACAGGATTTGCTTCTTTTGCTTGCACCACAATGCAGTGCTGAAAGAGGAGGAATCTACATAAAAACGCCTTCCTGGCAACGCCCAAATGCCCTGCTGCCATGCAGATAAACACTGGCAGCGGCAGCAAGTGCATGCCCACAGCCACCCCTTGTTCCTTCACACCTTGTATCAGCTGTAATCCAGTCCAGTCCAGTGCTGCCTGCTGAGCAGCACTGACCAACACTGCCTGGGCCCAGGCTTTTATCTCTGAGGCCCCATTATGATGTCAGAAAGCTGGCTCTGGAATCCTGAGGGCTCCACTATGACACGTGCAAAGTTCCGTCTGAACTTTATATAAGACGGTGAGGCTCAGTCAGTCACTCAGTGTTGCCTGAGAGGGCAACACTGCAACAGCCGGCCGCCAGGCTGTCTTTTTTTTGCACAGCTAGTTGCCTCCAGGAGGCCACAAGAGGGAGACAAGGGACTGCAAAATGGAAAATAGGCATCCACCAACTTTACAGACAACTTCTCCTTGCTCCTACAACCTCCATCCTTGCACAGTTTGTTATTCTTCTAGGTAACATAGTAACAAATCCAAATTGCTGCTCTCTTTGTAGGCAAGCAAGGCTTTGTTGCAACTGCAATTCTTACTTCTTCTTGAAATGTAGGGACGACAGTACATTCCATCACATCCATCTAGTGTACACAGGTAGGTCCATTGTGGCGGGCAGGCGAGCGGGCGGGCTGCTTTATTGGCTGTTTGCTGTTCCCCTACTCCACTCCACTATTTGACTGTTGTGCTGCATCAATCAATCAATCAATCAATCAATCAATCAATCAATCAATCAATCAATCAATCAATCAATCAGTGGCTGGCTCAGGTGCAGCTCTTTAACTTACCTAAAAGGGAGGGCGGAGAGAAGACAAGGAAGGTGAATGAGGTGTTCCAATGTGAAATGCCGGAAACACAGAAACACAGACGACACACAACAAGAGGTGGCAATCTATTCATTAATTGCATTTAATCAATGAGCTCATTATCACTCATGCATTGTCCAACAGGTGTTGAAATAATGGGATTAAAAGGGGAGATCCCTTCAGAAAGACAGAAACAATAGCAAAGACAAAAAACACTTTTGGAATCTGCTTTTAGTCAACACATAAGGAAAGGGTGCACCGGTCCTGGAAATACTGCAATACCAGGTCAATGCGTGGAGTGGACAGAGCAAGCTCTATTTCCATCTCCCTGTTCTAAAAATCCATTTAATATATGGTCCCCAGATAGGGGACGTATCAGATATTAAACTGATAAGAACAGATACTACACTTGATCTTAGCCAAAAGGCCGAGAAGCGATAACCCGAACGGGCCGCGCGTTGCCCGAGCCTGCCCGATACTGCTGTTCAGCCCTTGCAGCGATTCAGCCTACTTCTAGGCAATTCCATGGGGCCCTGCAGGCTCACACACTCACAGCTACACGGGAGGTGAATAAAGGCCGGAGAGGAAGCCAGACAGGATTTGCTTCTTTTGCTTGCACCACAATGCAGTGCTGAAAGAGGAGGAATCTACATAAAAACGCCTTCCTGGCAACGCCCAAATGCCCTGCTGCCATGCAGATAAACACTGGCAGCGGCAGCAAGTGCATGCCCACAGCCACCCCTTGTTCCTTCACACCTTGTATCAGCTGTAATCCAGTCCAGTCCAGTGCTGCCTGCTGAGCAGCACTGACCAACACTGCCTGGGCCCAGGCTTTTATCTCTGAGGCCCCATTATGATGTCAGAAAGCTGGCTCTGGAATCCTGAGGGCTCCACTATGACACGTGCAAAGTTCCGTCTGAACTTTATATAAGACGGTGAGGCTCAGTCAGTCACTCAGTGTTGCCTGAGAGGGCAACACTGCAACAGCCGGCCGCCAGGCTGTCTTTTTTTTGCACAGCTAGTTGCCTCCAGGAGGCCACAAGAGGGAGACAAGGGACTGCAAAATGGAAAATAGGCATCCACCAACTTTACAGACAACTTCTCCTTGCTCCTACAACCTCCATCCTTGCACAGTTTGTTATTCTTCTAGGTAACATAGTAACAAATCCAAATTGCTGCTCTCTTTGTAGGCAAGCAAGGCTTTGTTGCAACTGCAATTCTTACTTCTTCTTGAAATGTAGGGACGACAGTACATTCCATCACATCCATCTAGTGTACACAGGTAGGTCCATTGTGGCGGGCAGGCGAGCGGGCGGGCTGCTTTATTGGCTGTTTGCTGTTCCCCTACTCCACTCCACTATTTGACTGTTGTGCTGCATCAATCAATCAATCAATCAATCAATCAATCAATCAATCAATCAATCAGTGGCTGGCTCAGGTGCAGCTCTTTAACTTACCTAAAAGGGAGGGCGGAGAGAAGACAAGGAAGGTGAATGAGGTGTTCCAATGTGAAATGCCGGAAACACAGAAACACAGACGACACACAACAAGAGGTGGCAATCTATTCATTAATTGCATTTAATCAATGAGCTCATTATCACTCATGCATTGTCCAACAGGTGTTGAAATAATGGGATTAAAAGGGGAGATCCCTTCAGAAAGACAGAAACAATAGCAAAGACAAAAAACACTTTTGGAATCTGCTTTTAGTCAACACATAAGGAAATACTGCAATACCAGGTCAATGCGTGGAGTGGACAGAGCAAGCTCTATTTCCATCTCCCTGTTCTAAAAATCCATTTAATATATGGTCCCCAGATAGGGGACGTATCAGATATTAAACTGATAAGAACAGATACTACACTTGATCTTAGCCAAAAGGCCGAGAAGCGATAACCCGAACGGGCCGCGCGTTGCCCGAGCCTGCCCGATACTGCTGTTCAGCCCTTGCAGCGATTCAGCCTACTTCTAGGCAATTCCATGGGGCCCTGCAGGCTCACACACTCACAGCTACACGGGAGGTGAATAAAGGCCGGAGAGGAAGCCAGACAGGATTTGCTTCTTTTGCTTGCACCACAATGCAGTGCTGAAAGAGGAGGAATCTACATAAAAACGCCTTCCTGGCAACGCCCAAATGCCCTGCTGCCATGCAGATAAACACTGGCAGCGGCAGCAAGTGCATGCCCACAGCCACCCCTTGTTCCTTCACACCTTGTATCAGCTGTAATCCAGTCCAGTCCAGTGCTGCCTGCTGAGCAGCACTGACCAACACTGCCTGGGCCCAGGCTTTTATCTCTGAGGCCCCATTATGATGTCAGAAAGCTGGCTCTGGAATCCTGAGGGCTCCACTATGACACGTGCAAAGTTCCGTCTGAACTTTATATAAGACGGTGAGGCTCAGTCAGTCACTCAGTGTTGCCTGAGAGGGCAACACTGCAACAGCCGGCCGCCAGGCTGTCTTTTTTTTGCACAGCTAGTTGCCTCCAGGAGGCCACAAGAGGGAGACAAGGGACTGCAAAATGGAAAATAGGCATCCACCAACTTTACAGACAACTTCTCCTTGCTCCTACAACCTCCATCCTTGCACAGTTTGTTATTCTTCTAGGTAACATAGTAACAAATCCAAATTGCTGCTCTCTTTGTAGGCAAGCAAGGCTTTGTTGCAACTGCAATTCTTACTTCTTCTTGAAATGTAGGGACGACAGTACATTCCATCACATCCATCTAGTGTACACAGGTAGGTCCATTGTGGCGGGCAGGCGAGCGGGCGGGCTGCTTTATTGGCTGTTTGCTGTTCCCCTACTCCACTCCACTATTTGACTGTTGTGCTGCATCAATCAATCAATCAATCAATCAATCAATCAATCAATCAATCAATCAATCAATCAATCAATCAGTGGCTGGCTCAGGTGCAGCTCTTTAACTTACCTAAAAGGGAGGGCGGAGAGAAGACAAGGAAGGTGAATGAGGTGTTCCAATGTGAAATGCCGGAAACACAGAAACACAGACGACACACAACAAGAGGTGGCAATCTATTCATTAATTGCATTTAATCAATGAGCTCATTATCACTCATGCATTGTCCAACAGGTGTTGAAATAATGGGATTAAAAGGGGAGATCCCTTCAGAAAGACAGAAACAATAGCAAAGACAAAAAACACTTTTGGAATCTGCTTTTAGTCAACACATAAGGAAAGGGTGCACCGGTCCTGGAAATACTGCAATACCAGGTCAATGCGTGGAGTGGACAGAGCAAGCTCTATTTCCATCTCCCTGTTCTAAAAATCCATTTAATATATGGTCCCCAGATAGGGGACGTATCAGATATTAAACTGATAAGAACAGATACTACACTTGATCTTAGCCAAAAGGCCGAGAAGCGATAACCCGAACGGGCCGCGCGTTGCCCGAGCCTGCCCGATACTGCTGTTCAGCCCTTGCAGCGATTCAGCCTACTTCTAGGCAATTCCATGGGGCCCTGCAGGCTCACACACTCACAGCTACACGGGAGGTGAATAAAGGCCGGAGAGGAAGCCAGACAGGATTTGCTTCTTTTGCTTGCACCACAATGCAGTGCTGAAAGAGGAGGAATCTACATAAAAACGCCTTCCTGGCAACGCCCAAATGCCCTGCTGCCATGCAGATAAACACTGGCAGCGGCAGCAAGTGCATGCCCACAGCCACCCCTTGTTCCTTCACACCTTGTATCAGCTGTAATCCAGTCCAGTCCAGTGCTGCCTGCTGAGCAGCACTGACCAACACTGCCTGGGCCCAGGCTTTTATCTCTGAGGCCCCATTATGATGTCAGAAAGCTGGCTCTGGAATCCTGAGGGCTCCACTATGACACGTGCAAAGTTCCGTCTGAACTTTATATAAGACGGTGAGGCTCAGTCAGTCACTCAGTGTTGCCTGAGAGGGCAACACTGCAACAGCCGGCCGCCAGGCTGTCTTTTTTTTGCACAGCTAGTTGCCTCCAGGAGGCCACAAGAGGGAGACAAGGGACTGCAAAATGGAAAATAGGCATCCACCAACTTTACAGACAACTTCTCCTTGCTCCTACAACCTCCATCCTTGCACAGTTTGTTATTCTTCTAGGTAACATAGTAACAAATCCAAATTGCTGCTCTCTTTGTAGGCAAGCAAGGCTTTGTTGCAACTGCAATTCTTACTTCTTCTTGAAATGTAGGGACGACAGTACATTCCATCACATCCATCTAGTGTACACAGGTAGGTCCATTGTGGCGGGCAGGCGAGCGGGCGGGCTGCTTTATTGGCTGTTTGCTGTTCCCCTACTCCACTCCACTATTTGACTGTTGTGCTGCATCAATCAATCAATCAATCAATCAATCAATCAATCAATCAATCAATCAATCAATCAATCAGTGGCTGGCTCAGGTGCAGCTCTTTAACTTACCTAAAAGGGAGGGCGGAGAGAAGACAAGGAAGGTGAATGAGGTGTTCCAATGTGAAATGCCGGAAACACAGAAACACAGACGACACACAACAAGAGGTGGCAATCTATTCATTAATTGCATTTAATCAATGAGCTCATTATCACTCATGCATTGTCCAACAGGTGTTGAAATAATGGGATTAAAAGGGGAGATCCCTTCAGAAAGACAGAAACAATAGCAAAGACAAAAAACACTTTTGGAATCTGCTTTTAGTCAACACATAAGGAAAGGGTGCACCGGTCCTGGAAATACTGCAATACCAGGTCAATGCGTGGAGTGGACAGAGCAAGCTCTATTTCCATCTCCCTGTTCTAAAAATCCATTTAATATATGGTCCCCAGATAGGGGACGTATCAGATATTAAACTGATAAGAACAGATACTACACTTGATCTTAGCCAAAAGGCCGAGAAGCGATAACCCGAACGGGCCGCGCGTTGCCCGAGCCTGCCCGATACTGCTGTTCAGCCCTTGCAGCGATTCAGCCTACTTCTAGGCAATTCCATGGGGCCCTGCAGGCTCACACACTCACAGCTACACGGGAGGTGAATAAAGGCCGGAGAGGAAGCCAGACAGGATTTGCTTCTTTTGCTTGCACCACAATGCAGTGCTGAAAGAGGAGGAATCTACATAAAAACGCCTTCCTGGCAACGCCCAAATGCCCTGCTGCCATGCAGATAAACACTGGCAGCGGCAGCAAGTGCATGCCCACAGCCACCCCTTGTTCCTTCACACCTTGTATCAGCTGTAATCCAGTCCAGTCCAGTGCTGCCTGCTGAGCAGCACTGACCAACACTGCCTGGGCCCAGGCTTTTATCTCTGAGGCCCCATTATGATGTCAGAAAGCTGGCTCTGGAATCCTGAGGGCTCCACTATGACACGTGCAAAGTTCCGTCTGAACTTTATATAAGACGGTGAGGCTCAGTCAGTCACTCAGTGTTGCCTGAGAGGGCAACACTGCAACAGCCGGCCGCCAGGCTGTCTTTTTTTTGCACAGCTAGTTGCCTCCAGGAGGCCACAAGAGGGAGACAAGGGACTGCAAAATGGAAAATAGGCATCCACCAACTTTACAGACAACTTCTCCTTGCTCCTACAACCTCCATCCTTGCACAGTTTGTTATTCTTCTAGGTAACATAGTAACAAATCCAAATTGCTGCTCTCTTTGTAGGCAAGCAAGGCTTTGTTGCAACTGCAATTCTTACTTCTTCTTGAAATGTAGGGACGACAGTACATTCCATCACATCCATCTAGTGTACACAGGTAGGTCCATTGTGGCGGGCAGGCGAGCGGGCGGGCTGCTTTATTGGCTGTTTGCTGTTCCCCTACTCCACTCCACTATTTGACTGTTGTGCTGCATCAATCAATCAATCAATCAATCAATCAATCAATCAATCAATCAATCAATCAGTGGCTGGCTCAGGTGCAGCTCTTTAACTTACCTAAAAGGGAGGGCGGAGAGAAGACAAGGAAGGTGAATGAGGTGTTCCAATGTGAAATGCCGGAAACACAGAAACACAGACGACACACAACAAGAGGTGGCAATCTATTCATTAATTGCATTTAATCAATGAGCTCATTATCACTCATGCATTGTCCAACAGGTGTTGAAATAATGGGATTAAAAGGGGAGATCCCTTCAGAAAGACAGAAACAATAGCAAAGACAAAAAACACTTTTGGAATCTGCTTTTAGTCAACACATAAGGAAATACTGCAATACCAGGTCAATGCGTGGAGTGGACAGAGCAAGCTCTATTTCCATCTCCCTGTTCTAAAAATCCATTTAATATATGGTCCCCAGATAGGGGACGTATCAGATATTAAACTGATAAGAACAGATACTACACTTGATCTTAGCCAAAAGGCCGAGAAGCGATAACCCGAACGGGCCGCGCGTTGCCCGAGCCTGCCCGATACTGCTGTTCAGCCCTTGCAGCGATTCAGCCTACTTCTAGGCAATTCCATGGGGCCCTGCAGGCTCACACACTCACAGCTACACGGGAGGTGAATAAAGGCCGGAGAGGAAGCCAGACAGGATTTGCTTCTTTTGCTTGCACCACAATGCAGTGCTGAAAGAGGAGGAATCTACATAAAAACGCCTTCCTGGCAACGCCCAAATGCCCTGCTGCCATGCAGATAAACACTGGCAGCGGCAGCAAGTGCATGCCCACAGCCACCCCTTGTTCCTTCACACCTTGTATCAGCTGTAATCCAGTCCAGTCCAGTGCTGCCTGCTGAGCAGCACTGACCAACACTGCCTGGGCCCAGGCTTTTATCTCTGAGGCCCCATTATGATGTCAGAAAGCTGGCTCTGGAATCCTGAGGGCTCCACTATGACACGTGCAAAGTTCCGTCTGAACTTTATATAAGACGGTGAGGCTCAGTCAGTCACTCAGTGTTGCCTGAGAGGGCAACACTGCAACAGCCGGCCGCCAGGCTGTCTTTTTTTTGCACAGCTAGTTGCCTCCAGGAGGCCACAAGAGGGAGACAAGGGACTGCAAAATGGAAAATAGGCATCCACCAACTTTACAGACAACTTCTCCTTGCTCCTACAACCTCCATCCTTGCACAGTTTGTTATTCTTCTAGGTAACATAGTAACAAATCCAAATTGCTGCTCTCTTTGTAGGCAAGCAAGGCTTTGTTGCAACTGCAATTCTTACTTCTTCTTGAAATGTAGGGACGACAGTACATTCCATCACATCCATCTAGTGTACACAGGTAGGTCCATTGTGGCGGGCAGGCGAGCGGGCGGGCTGCTTTATTGGCTGTTTGCTGTTCCCCTACTCCACTCCACTATTTGACTGTTGTGCTGCATCAATCAATCAATCAATCAATCAATCAATCAATCAATCAATCAATCAATCAATCAGTGGCTGGCTCAGGTGCAGCTCTTTAACTTACCTAAAAGGGAGGGCGGAGAGAAGACAAGGAAGGTGAATGAGGTGTTCCAATGTGAAATGCCGGAAACACAGAAACACAGACGACACACAACAAGAGGTGGCAATCTATTCATTAATTGCATTTAATCAATGAGCTCATTATCACTCATGCATTGTCCAACAGGTGTTGAAATAATGGGATTAAAAGGGGAGATCCCTTCAGAAAGACAGAAACAATAGCAAAGACAAAAAACACTTTTGGAATCTGCTTTTAGTCAACACATAAGGAAAGGGTGCACCGGTCCTGGAAATACTGCAATACCAGGTCAATGCGTGGAGTGGACAGAGCAAGCTCTAGTTCCATCTCCCCGTTCTAAAAATCCATTTAATATATGGTCCCCAGATAGGGGACGTATCAGATATTAAACTGATAAGAACAGATACTACACTTGATCTTAGCCAAAAGGCCGAGAAGCGATAACCCGAACGGGCCGCGCGTTGCCCGAGCCTGCCCGATACTGCTGTTCAGCCCTTGCAGCGATTCAGCCTACTTCTAGGCAATTCCATGGGGCCCTGCAGGCTCACACACTCACAGCTACACGGGAGGTGAATAAAGGCCGGAGAGGAAGCCAGACAGGATTTGCTTCTTTTGCTTGCACCACAATGCAGTGCTGAAAGAGGAGGAATCTACATAAAAACGCCTTCCTGGCAACGCCCAAATGCCCTGCTGCCATGCAGATAAACACTGGCAGCGGCAGCAAGTGCATGCCCACAGCCACCCCTTGTTCCTTCACACCTTGTATCAGCTGTAATCCAGTCCAGTCCAGTGCTGCCTGCTGAGCAGCACTGACCAACACTGCCTGGGCCCAGGCTTTTATCTCTGAGGCCCCATTATGATGTCAGAAAGCTGGCTCTGGAATCCTGAGGGCTCCACTATGACACGTGCAAAGTTCCGTCTGAACTTTATATAAGACGGTGAGGCTCAGTCAGTCACTCAGTGTTGCCTGAGAGGGCAACACTGCAACAGCCGGCCGCCAGGCTGTCTTTTTTTTGCACAGCTAGTTGCCTCCAGGAGGCCACAAGAGGGAGACAAGGGACTGCAAAATGGAAAATAGGCATCCACCAACTTTACAGACAACTTCTCCTTGCTCCTACAACCTCCATCCTTGCACAGTTTGTTATTCTTCTAGGTAACATAGTAACAAATCCAAATTGCTGCTCTCTTTGTAGGCAAGCAAGGCTTTGTTGCAACTGCAATTCTTACTTCTTCTTGAAATGTAGGGACGACAGTACATTCCATCACATCCATCTAGTGTACACAGGTAGGTCCATTGTGGCGGGCAGGCGAGCGGGCGGGCTGCTTTATTGGCTGTTTGCTGTTCCCCTACTCCACTCCACTATTTGACTGTTGTGCTGCATCAATCAATCAATCAATCAATCAATCAATCAATCAATCAATCAATCAATCAATCAATCAATCAATCAGTGGCTGGCTCAGGTGCAGCTCTTTAACTTACCTAAAAGGGAGGGCGGAGAGAAGACAAGGAAGGTGAATGAGGTGTTCCAATGTGAAATGCCGGAAACACAGAAACACAGACGACACACAACAAGAGGTGGCAATCTATTCATTAATTGCATTTAATCAATGAGCTCATTATCACTCATGCATTGTCCAACAGGTGTTGAAATAATGGGATTAAAAGGGGAGATCCCTTCAGAAAGACAGAAACAATAGCAAAGACAAAAAACACTTTTGGAATCTGCTTTTAGTCAACACATAAGGAAAGGGTGCACCGGTCCTGGAAATACTGCAATACCAGGTCAATGCGTGGAGTGGACAGAGCAAGCTCTATTTCCATCTCCCTGTTCTAAAAATCCATTTAATATATGGTCCCCAGATAGGGGACGTATCAGATATTAAACTGATAAGAACAGATACTACACTTGATCTTAGCCAAAAGGCCGAGAAGCGATAACCCGAACGGGCCGCGCGTTGCCCGAGCCTGCCCGATACTGCTGTTCAGCCCTTGCAGCGATTCAGCCTACTTCTAGGCAATTCCATGGGGCCCTGCAGGCTCACACACTCACAGCTACACGGGAGGTGAATAAAGGCCGGAGAGGAAGCCAGACAGGATTTGCTTCTTTTGCTTGCACCACAATGCAGTGCTGAAAGAGGAGGAATCTACATAAAAACGCCTTCCTGGCAACGCCCAAATGCCCTGCTGCCATGCAGATAAACACTGGCAGCGGCAGCAAGTGCATGCCCACAGCCACCCCTTGTTCCTTCACACCTTGTATCAGCTGTAATCCAGTCCAGTCCAGTGCTGCCTGCTGAGCAGCACTGACCAACACTGCCTGGGCCCAGGCTTTTATCTCTGAGGCCCCATTATGATGTCAGAAAGCTGGCTCTGGAATCCTGAGGGCTCCACTATGACACGTGCAAAGTTCCGTCTGAACTTTATATAAGACGGTGAGGCTCAGTCAGTCACTCAGTGTTGCCTGAGAGGGCAACACTGCAACAGCCGGCCGCCAGGCTGTCTTTTTTTTGCACAGCTAGTTGCCTCCAGGAGGCCACAAGAGGGAGACAAGGGACTGCAAAATGGAAAATAGGCATCCACCAACTTTACAGACAACTTCTCCTTGCTCCTACAACCTCCATCCTTGCACAGTTTGTTATTCTTCTAGGTAACATAGTAACAAATCCAAATTGCTGCTCTCTTTGTAGGCAAGCAAGGTTTTGTTGCAACTGCAATTCTTACTTCTTCTTGAAATGTAGGGACGACAGTACATTCCATCACATCCATCTAGTGTACACAGGTAGGTCCATTGTGGCGGGCAGGCGAGCGGGCGGGCTGCTTTATTGGCTGTTTGCTGTTCCCCTACTCCACTCCACTATTTGACTGTTGTGCTGCATCAATCAATCAATCAATCAATCAATCAATCAATCAATCAATCAATCAATCAATCAATCAATCAGTGGCTGGCTCAGGTGCAGCTCTTTAACTTACCTAAAAGGGAGGGCGGAGAGAAGACAAGGAAGGTGAATGAGGTGTTCCAATGTGAAATGCCGGAAACACAGAAACACAGACGACACACAACAAGAGGTGGCAATCTATTCATTAATTGCATTTAATCAATGAGCTCATTATCACTCATGCATTGTCCAACAGGTGTTGAAATAATGGGATTAAAAGGGGAGATCCCTTCAGAAAGACAGAAACAATAGCAAAGACAAAAAACACTTTTGGAATCTGCTTTTAGTCAACACATAAGGAAAGGGTGCACCGGTCCTGGAAATACTGCAATACCAGGTCAATGCGTGGAGTGGACAGAGCAAGCTCTATTTCCATCTCCCTGTTCTAAAAATCCATTTAATATATGGTCCCCAGATAGGGGACGTATCAGATATTAAACTGATAAGAACAGATACTACACTTGATCTTAGCCAAAAGGCCGAGAAGCGATAACCCGAACGGGCCGCGCGTTGCCCGAGCCTGCCCGATACTGCTGTTCAGCCCTTGCAGCGATTCAGCCTACTTCTAGGCAATTCCATGGGGCCCTGCAGGCTCACACACTCACAGCTACACGGGAGGTGAATAAAGGCCGGAGAGGAAGCCAGACAGGATTTGCTTCTTTTGCTTGCACCACAATGCAGTGCTGAAAGAGGAGGAATCTACATAAAAACGCCTTCCTGGCAACGCCCAAATGCCCTGCTGCCATGCAGATAAACACTGGCAGCGGCAGCAAGTGCATGCCCACAGCCACCCCTTGTTCCTTCACACCTTGTATCAGCTGTAATCCAGTCCAGTCCAGTGCTGCCTGCTGAGCAGCACTGACCAACACTGCCTGGGCCCAGGCTTTTATCTCTGAGGCCCCATTATGATGTCAGAAAGCTGGCTCTGGAATCCTGAGGGCTCCACTATGACACGTGCAAAGTTCCGTCTGAACTTTATATAAGACGGTGAGGCTCAGTCAGTCACTCAGTGTTGCCTGAGAGGGCAACACTGCAACAGCCGGCCGCCAGGCTGTCTTTTTTTTGCACAGCTAGTTGCCTCCAGGAGGCCACAAGAGGGAGACAAGGGACTGCAAAATGGAAAATAGGCATCCACCAACTTTACAGACAACTTCTCCTTGCTCCTACAACCTCCATCCTTGCACAGTTTGTTATTCTTCTAGGTAACATAGTAACAAATCCAAATTGCTGCTCTCTTTGTAGGCAAGCAAGGCTTTGTTGCAACTGCAATTCTTACTTCTTCTTGAAATGTAGGGACGACAGTACATTCCATCACATCCATCTAGTGTACACAGGTAGGTCCATTGTGGCGGGCAGGCGAGCGGGCGGGCTGCTTTATTGGCTGTTTGCTGTTCCCCTACTCCACTCCACTATTTGACTGTTGTGCTGCATCAATCAATCAATCAATCAATCAATCAATCAATCAATCAATCAATCAATCAATCAATCAATCAGTGGCTGGCTCAGGTGCAGCTCTTTAACTTACCTAAAAGGGAGGGCGGAGAGAAGACAAGGAAGGTGAATGAGGTGTTCCAATGTGAAATGCCGGAAACACAGAAACACAGACGACACACAACAAGAGGTGGCAATCTATTCATTAATTGCATTTAATCAATGAGCTCATTATCACTCATGCATTGTCCAACAGGTGTTGAAATAATGGGATTAAAAGGGGAGATCCCTTCAGAAAGACAGAAACAATAGCAAAGACAAAAAACACTTTTGGAATCTGCTTTTAGTCAACACATAAGGAAAGGGTGCACCGGTCCTGGAAATACTGCAATACCAGGTCAATGCGTGGAGTGGACAGAGCAAGCTCTAGTTCCATCTCCCCGTTCTAAAAATCCATTTAATATATGGTCCCCAGATAGGGGACGTATCAGATATTAAACTGATAAGAACAGATACTACACTTGATCTTAGCCAAAAGGCCGAGAAGCGATAACCCGAACGGGCCGCGCGTTGCCCGAGCCTGCCCGATACTGCTGTTCAGCCCTTGCAGCGATTCAGCCTACTTCTAGGCAATTCCATGGGGCCCTGCAGGCTCACACACTCACAGCTAGAAGCCAGACAGGATTTGCTTCTTTTGCTTGCACCACAATGCAGTGCTGAAAGAGGAGGAATCTACATAAAAACGCCTTCCTGGCAACGCCCAAATGCCCTGCTGCCATGCAGATAAACACTGGCAGCGGCAGCAAGTGCATGCCCACAGCCACCCCTTGTTCCTTCACACCTTGTATCAGCTGTAATCCAGTCCAGTCCAGTGCTGCCTGCTGAGCAGCACTGACCAACACTGCCTGGGCCCAGGCTTTTATCTCTGAGGCCCCATTATGATGTCAGAAAGCTGGCTCTGGAATCCTGAGGGCTCCACTATGACACGTGCAAAGTTCCGTCTGAACTTTATATAAGACGGTGAGGCTCAGTCAGTCACTCAGTGTTGCCTGAGAGGGCAACACTGCAACAGCCGGCCGCCAGGCTGTCTTTTTTTTGCACAGCTAGTTGCCTCCAGGAGGCCACAAGAGGGAGACAAGGGACTGCAAAATGGAAAATAGGCATCCACCAACTTTACAGACAACTTCTCCTTGCTCCTACAACCTCCATCCTTGCACAGTTTGTTATTCTTCTAGGTAACATAGTAACAAATCCAAATTGCTGCTCTCTTTGTAGGCAAGCAAGGCTTTGTTGCAACTGCAATTCTTACTTCTTCTTGAAATGTAGGGACGACAGTACATTCCATCACATCCATCTAGTGTACACAGGTAGGTCCATTGTGGCGGGCAGGCGAGCGGGCGGGCTGCTTTATTGGCTGTTTGCTGTTCCCCTACTCCACTCCACTATTTGACTGTTGTGCTGCATCAATCAATCAATCAATCAATCAATCAATCAATCAATCAATCAATCAGTGGCTGGCTCAGGTGCAGCTCTTTAACTTACCTAAAAGGGAGGGCGGAGAGAAGACAAGGAAGGTGAATGAGGTGTTCCAATGTGAAATGCCGGAAACACAGAAACACAGACGACACACAACAAGAGGTGGCAATCTATTCATTAATTGCATTTAATCAATGAGCTCATTATCACTCATGCATTGTCCAACAGGTGTTGAAATAATGGGATTAAAAGGGGAGATCCCTTCAGAAAGACAGAAACAATAGCAAAGACAAAAAACACTTTTGGAATCTGCTTTTAGTCAACACATAAGGAAAGGGTGCACCGGTCCTGGAAATACTGCAATACCAGGTCAATGCGTGGAGTGGACAGAGCAAGCTCTATTTCCATCTCCCTGTTCTAAAAATCCATTTAATATATGGTCCCCAGATAGGGGACGTATCAGATATTAAACTGATAAGAACAGATACTACACTTGATCTTAGCCAAAAGGCCGAGAAGCGATAACCCGAACGGGCCGCGCGTTGCCCGAGCCTGCCCGATACTGCTGTTCAGCCCTTGCAGCGATTCAGCCTACTTCTAGGCAATTCCATGGGGCCCTGCAGGCTCACACACTCACAGCTACACGGGAGGTGAATAAAGGCCGGAGAGGAAGCCAGACAGGATTTGCTTCTTTTGCTTGCACCACAATGCAGTGCTGAAAGAGGAGGAATCTACATAAAAACGCCTTCCTGGCAACGCCCAAATGCCCTGCTGCCATGCAGATAAACACTGGCAGCGGCAGCAAGTGCATGCCCACAGCCACCCCTTGTTCCTTCACACCTTGTATCAGCTGTAATCCAGTCCAGTCCAGTGCTGCCTGCTGAGCAGCACTGACCAACACTGCCTGGGCCCAGGCTTTTATCTCTGAGGCCCCATTATGATGTCAGAAAGCTGGCTCTGGAATCCTGAGGGCTCCACTATGACACGTGCAAAGTTCCGTCTGAACTTTATATAAGACGGTGAGGCTCAGTCAGTCACTCAGTGTTGCCTGAGAGGGCAACACTGCAACAGCCGGCCGCCAGGCTGTCTTTTTTTTGCACAGCTAGTTGCCTCCAGGAGGCCACAAGAGGGAGACAAGGGACTGCAAAATGGAAAATAGGCATCCACCAACTTTACAGACAACTTCTCCTTGCTCCTACAACCTCCATCCTTGCACAGTTTGTTATTCTTCTAGGTAACATAGTAACAAATCCAAATTGCTGCTCTCTTTGTAGGCAAGCAAGGCTTTGTTGCAACTGCAATTCTTACTTCTTCTTGAAATGTAGGGACGACAGTACATTCCATCACATCCATCTAGTGTACACAGGTAGGTCCATTGTGGCGGGCAGGCGAGCGGGCGGGCTGCTTTATTGGCTGTTTGCTGTTCCCCTACTCCACTCCACTATTTGACTGTTGTGCTGCATCAATCAATCAATCAATCAATCAATCAATCAATCAATCAGTGGCTGGCTCAGGTGCAGCTCTTTAACTTACCTAAAAGGGAGGGCGGAGAGAAGACAAGGAAGGTGAATGAGGTGTTCCAATGTGAAATGCCGGAAACACAGAAACACAGACGACACACAACAAGAGGTGGCAATCTATTCATTAATTGCATTTAATCAATGAGCTCATTATCACTCATGCATTGTCCAACAGGTGTTGAAATAATGGGATTAAAAGGGGAGATCCCTTCAGAAAGACAGAAACAATAGCAAAGACAAAAAACACTTTTGGAATCTGCTTTTAGTCAACACATAAGGAAAGGGTGCACCGGTCCTGGAAATACTGCAATACCAGGTCAATGCGTGGAGTGGACAGAGCAAGCTCTATTTCCATCTCCCTGTTCTAAAAATCCATTTAGTATATGGTCCCCAGATAGGGGACGTATCAGATATTAAACTGATAAGAACAGATACTACACTTGATCTTAGCCAAAAGGCCGAGAAGCGATAACCCGAACGGGCCGCGCGTTGCCCGAGCCTGCCCGATACTGCTGTTCAGCCCTTGCAGCGATTCAGCCTACTTCTAGGCAATTCCATGGGGCCCTGCAGGCTCACACACTCACAGCTACACGGGAGGTGAATAAAGGCCGGAGAGGAAGCCAGACAGGATTTGCTTCTTTTGCTTGCACCACAATGCAATGCTGAAAGAGGAGGAATCTACATAAAAACGCCTTCCTGGCAACGCCCAAATGCCCTGCTGCCATGCAGATAAACACTGGCAGCGGCAGCAAGTGCATGCCCACAGCCACCCCTTGTTCCTTCACACCTTGTATCAGCTGTAATCCAGTCCAGTCCAGTGCTGCCTGCTGAGCAGCACTGACCAACACTGCCTGGGCCCAGGCTTTTATCTCTGAGGCCCCATTATGATGTCAGAAAGCTGGCTCTGGAATCCTGAGGGCTCCACTATGACACGTGCAAAGTTCCGTCTGAACTTTATATAAGACGGTGAGGCTCAGTCAGTCACTCAGTGTTGCCTGAGAGGGCAACACTGCAACAGCCGGCCGCCAGGCTGTCTTTTTTTTGCACAGCTAGTTGCCTCCAGGAGGCCACAAGAGGGAGACAAGGGACTGCAAAATGGAAAATAGGCATCCACCAACTTTACAGACAACTTCTCCTTGCTCCTACAACCTCCATCCTTGCACAGTTTGTTATTCTTCTAGGTAACATAGTAACAAATCCAAATTGCTGCTCTCTTTGTAGGCAAGCAAGGCTTTGTTGCAACTGCAATTCTTACTTCTTCTTGAAATGTAGGGACGACAGTACATTCCATCACATCCATCTAGTGTACACAGGTAGGTCCATTGTGGCGGGCAGGCGAGCGGGCGGGCTGCTTTATTGGCTGTTTGCTGTTCCCCTACTCCACTCCACTATTTGACTGTTGTGCTGCATCAATCAATCAATCAATCAATCAATCAATCAATCAATCAATCAATCAATCAATCAATCAATCAATCAATCAATCAATCAATCAGTGGCTGGCTCAGGTGCAGCTCTTTAACTTACCTAAAAGGGAGGGCGGAGAGAAGACAAGGAAGGTGAATGAGGTGTTCCAATGTGAAATGCCGGAAACACAGAAACACAGACGACACACAACAAGAGGTGGCAATCTATTCATTAATTGCATTTAATCAATGAGCTCATTATCACTCATGCATTGTCCAACAGGTGTTGAAATAATGGGATTAAAAGGGGAGATCCCTTCAGAAAGACAGAAACAATAGCAAAGACAAAAAACACTTTTGGAATCTGCTTTTAGTCAACACATAAGGAAAGGGTGCACCGGTCCTGGAAATACTGCAATACCAGGTCAATGCGTGGAGTGGACAGAGCAAGCTCTATTTCCATCTCCCTGTTCTAAAAATCCATTTAATATATGGTCCCCAGATAGGGGACGTATCAGATATTAAACTGATAAGAACAGATACTACACTTGATCTTAGCCAAAAGGCCGAGAAGCGATAACCCGAACGGGCCGCGCGTTGCCCGAGCCTGCCCGATACTGCTGTTCAGCCCTTGCAGCGATTCAGCCTACTTCTAGGCAATTCCATGGGGCCCTGCAGGCTCACACACTCACAGCTACACGGGAGGTGAATAAAGGCCGGAGAGGAAGCCAGACAGGATTTGCTTCTTTTGCTTGCACCACAATGCAGTGCTGAAAGAGGAGGAATCTACATAAAAACGCCTTCCTGGCAACGCCCAAATGCCCTGCTGCCATGCAGATAAACACTGGCAGCGGCAGCAAGTGCATGCCCACAGCCACCCCTTGTTCCTTCACACCTTGTATCAGCTGTAATCCAGTCCAGTCCAGTGCTGCCTGCTGAGCAGCACTGACCAACACTGCCTGGGCCCAGGCTTTTATCTCTGAGGCCCCATTATGATGTCAGAAAGCTGGCTCTGGAATCCTGAGGGCTCCACTATGACACGTGCAAAGTTCCGTCTGAACTTTATATAAGACGGTGAGGCTCAGTCAGTCACTCAGTGTTGCCTGAGAGGGCAACACTGCAACAGCCGGCCGCCAGGCTGTCTTTTTTTTGCACAGCTAGTTGCCTCCAGGAGGCCACAAGAGGGAGACAAGGGACTGCAAAATGGAAAATAGGCATCCACCAACTTTACAGACAACTTCTCCTTGCTCCTACAACCTCCATCCTTGCACAGTTTGTTATTCTTCTAGGTAACATAGTAACAAATCCAAATTGCTGCTCTCTTTGTAGGCAAGCAAGGCTTTGTTGCAACTGCAATTCTTACTTCTTCTTGAAATGTAGGGACGACAGTACATTCCATCACATCCATCTAGTGTACACAGGTAGGTCCATTGTGGCGGGCAGGCGAGCGGGCGGGCTGCTTTATTGGCTGTTTGCTGTTCCCCTACTCCACTCCACTATTTGACTGTTGTGCTGCATCAATCAATCAATCAATCAATCAATCAATCAATCAATCAATCAATCAATCAGTGGCTGGCTCAGGTGCAGCTCTTTAACTTACCTAAAAGGGAGGGCGGAGAGAAGACAAGGAAGGTGAATGAGGTGTTCCAATGTGAAATGCCGGAAACACAGAAACACAGACGACACACAACAAGAGGTGGCAATCTATTCATTAATTGCATTTAATCAATGAGCTCATTATCACTCATGCATTGTCCAACAGGTGTTGAAATAATGGGATTAAAAGGGGAGATCCCTTCAGAAAGACAGAAACAATAGCAAAGACAAAAAACACTTTTTGGAATCTGCTTTTAGTCAACACATAAGGAAAGGGTGCACCGGTCCTGGAAATACTGCAATACCAGGTCAATGCGTGGAGTGGACAGAGCAAGCTCTATTTCCATCTCCCTGTTCTAAAAATCCATTTAATATATGGTCCCCAGATAGGGGACGTATCAGATATTAAACTGATAAGAACAGATACTACACTTGATCTTAGCCAAAAGGCCGAGAAGCGATAACCCGAACGGGCCGCGCGTTGCCCAAGCCTGCCCGATACTGCTGTTCAGCCCTTGCAGCGATTCAGCCTACTTCTAGGCAATTCCATGGGGCCCTGCAGGCTCACACACTCACAGCTACACGGGAGGTGAATAAAGGCCGGAGAGGAAGCCAGACAGGATTTGCTTCTTTTGCTTGCACCACAATGCAGTGCTGAAAGAGGAGGAATCTACATAAAAACGCCTTCCTGGCAACGCCCAAATGCCCTGCTGCCATGCAGATAAACACTGGCAGCGGCAGCAAGTGCATGCCCACAGCCACCCCTTGTTCCTTCACACCTTGTATCAGCTGTAATCCAGTCCAGTCCAGTGCTGCCTGCTGAGCAGCACTGACCAACACTGCCTGGGCCCAGGCTTTTATCTCTGAGGCCCCATTATGATGTCAGAAAGCTGGCTCTGGAATCCTGAGGGCTCCACTATGACACGTGCAAAGTTCCGTCTGAACTTTATATAAGACGGTGAGGCTCAGTCAGTCACTCAGTGTTGCCTGAGAGGGCAACACTGCAACAGCCGGCCGCCAGGCTGTCTTTTTTTTGCACAGCTAGTTGCCTCCAGGAGGCCACAAGAGGGAGACAAGGGACTGCAAAATGGAAAATAGGCATCCACCAACTTTACAGACAACTTCTCCTTGCTCCTACAACCTCCATCCTTGCACAGTTTGTTATTCTTCTAGGTAACATAGTAACAAATCCAAATTGCTGCTCTCTTTGTAGGCAAGCAAGGCTTTGTTGCAACTGCAATTCTTACTTCTTCTTGAAATGTAGGGACGACAGTACATTCCATCACATCCATCTAGTGTACACAGGTAGGTCCATTGTGGCGGGCAGGCGAGCGGGCGGGCTGCTTTATTGGCTGTTTGCTGTTCCCCTACTCCACTCCACTATTTGACTGTTGTGCTGCATCAATCAATCAATCAATCAATCAATCAATCAATCAATCAATCAATCAGTGGCTGGCTCAGGTGCAGCTCTTTAACTTACCTAAAAGGGAGGGCGGAGAGAAGACAAGGAAGGTGAATGAGGTGTTCCAATGTGAAATGCCGGAAACACAGAAACACAGACGACACACAACAAGAGGTGGCAATCTATTCATTAATTGCATTTAATCAATGAGCTCATTATCACTCATGCATTGTCCAACAGGTGTTGAAATAATGGGATTAAAAGGGGAGATCCCTTCAGAAAGACAGAAACAATAGCAAAGACAAAAAACACTTTTGGAATCTGCTTTTAGTCAACACATAAGGAAAGGGTGCACCGGTCCTGGAAATACTGCAATACCAGGTCAATGCGTGGAGTGGACAGAGCAAGCTCTATTTCCATCTCCCTGTTCTAAAAATCCATTTAATATATGGTCCCCAGATAGGGGACGTATCAGATATTAAACTGATAAGAACAGATACTACACTTGATCTTAGCCAAAAGGCCGAGAAGCGATAACCCGAACGGGCCGCGCGTTGCCCGAGCCTGCCCGATACTGCTGTTCAGCCCTTGCAGCGATTCAGCCTACTTCTAGGCAATTCCATGGGGCCCTGCAGGCTCACACACTCACAGCTACACGGGAGGTGAATAAAGGCCGGAGAGGAAGCCAGACAGGATTTGCTTCTTTTGCTTGCACCACAATGCAGTGCTGAAAGAGGAGGAATCTACATAAAAACGCCTTCCTGGCAACGCCCAAATGCCCTGCTGCCATGCAGATAAACACTGGCAGCGGCAGCAAGTGCATGCCCACAGCCACCCCTTGTTCCTTCACACCTTGTATCAGCTGTAATCCAGTCCAGTCCAGTGCTGCCTGCTGAGCAGCACTGACCAACACTGCCTGGGCCCAGGCTTTTATCTCTGAGGCCCCATTATGATGTCAGAAAGCTGGCTCTGGAATCCTGAGGGCTCCACTATGACACGTGCAAAGTTCCGTCTGAACTTTATATAAGACGGTGAGGCTCAGTCAGTCACTCAGTGTTGCCTGAGAGGGCAACACTGCAGCAGCCGGCCGCCAGGCTGTCTTTTTTTTGCACAGCTAGTTGCCTCCAGGAGGCCACAAGAGGGAGACAAGGGACTGCAAAATGGAAAATAGGCATCCACCAACTTTACAGACAACTTCTCCTTGCTCCTACAACCTCCATCCTTGCACAGTTTGTTATTCTTCTAGGTAACATAGTAACAAATCCAAATTGCTGCTCTCTTTGTAGGCAAGCAAGGCTTTGTTGCAACTGCAATTCTTACTTCTTCTTGAAATGTAGGGACGACAGTACATTCCATCACATCCATCTAGTGTACACAGGTAGGTCCATTGTGGCGGGCAGGCGAGCGGGCGGGCTGCTTTATTGGCTGTTTGCTGTTCCCCTACTCCACTCCACTATTTGACTGTTGTGCTGCATCAATCAATCAATCAATCAATCAATCAATCAATCAATCAATCAATCAATCAATCAATCAATCAATCAATCAGTGGCTGGCTCAGGTGCAGCTCTTTAACTTACCTAAAAGGGAGGGCGGAGAGAAGACAAGGAAGGTGAATGAGGTGTTCCAATGTGAAATGCCGGAAACACAGAAACACAGACGACACACAACAAGAGGTGGCAATCTATTCATTAATTGCATTTAATCAATGAGCTCATTATCACTCATGCATTGTCCAACAGGTGTTGAAATAATGGGATTAAAAGGGGAGATCCCTTCAGAAAGACAGAAACAATAGCAAAGACAAAAAGCACTTTTGGAATCTGCTTTTAGTCAACACATAAGGAAAGGGTGCACCGGTCCTGGAAATACTGCAATACCAGGTCAATGCGTGGAGTGGACAGAGCAAGCTCTATTTCCATCTCCCTGTTCTAAAAATCCATTTAATATATGGTCCCCAGATAGGGGACGTATCAGATATTAAACTGATAAGAACAGATACTACACTTGATCTTAGCCAAAAGGCCGAGAAGCGATAACCCGAACGGGCCGCGCGTTGCCCGAGCCTGCCCGATACTGCTGTTCAGCCCTTGCAGCGATTCAGCCTACTTCTAGGCAATTCCATGGGGCCCTGCAGGCTCACACACTCACAGCTACACGGGAGGTGAATAAAGGCCGGAGAGGAAGCCAGACAGGATTTGCTTCTTTTGCTTGCACCACAATGCAGTGCTGAAAGAGGAGGAATCTACATAAAAACGCCTTCCTGGCAACGCCCAAATGCCCTGCTGCCATGCAGATAAACACTGGCAGCGGCAGCAAGTGCATGCCCACAGCCACCCCTTGTTCCTTCACACCTTGTATCAGCTGTAATCCAGTCCAGTCCAGTGCTGCCTGCTGAGCAGCACTGACCAACACTGCCTGGGCCCAGGCTTTTATCTCTGAGGCCCCATTATGATGTCAGAAAGCTGGCTCTGGAATCCTGAGGGCTCCACTATGACACGTGCAAAGTTCCGTCTGAACTTTATATAAGACGGTGAGGCTCAGTCAGTCACTCAGTGTTGCCTGAGAGGGCAACACTGCAACAGCCGGCCGCCAGGCTGTCTTTTTTTTGCACAGCTAGTTGCCTCCAGGAGGCCACAAGAGGGAGACAAGGGACTGCAAAATGGAAAATAGGCATCCACCAACTTTACAGACAACTTCTCCTTGCTCCTACAACCTCCATCCTTGCACAGTTTGTTATTCTTCTAGGTAACATAGTAACAAATCCAAATTGCTGCTCTCTTTGTAGGCAAGCAAGGCTTTGTTGCAACTGCAATTCTTACTTCTTCTTGAAATGTAGGGACGACAGTACATTCCATCACATCCATCTAGTGTACACAGGTAGGTCCATTGTGGCGGGCAGGCGAGCGGGCGGGCTGCTTTATTGGCTGTTTGCTGTTCCCCTACTCCACTCCACTATTTGACTGTTGTGCTGCATCAATCAATCAATCAATCAATCAATCAATCAATCAATCAATCAATCAATCAGTGGCTGGCTCAGGTGCAGCTCTTTAACTTACCTAAAAGGGAGGGCGGAGAGAAGACAAGGAAGGTGAATGAGGTGTTCCAATGTGAAATGCCGGAAACACAGAAACACAGACGACACACAACAAGAGGTGGCAATCTATTCATTAATTGCATTTAATCAATGAGCTCATTATCACTCATGCATTGTCCAACAGGTGTTGAAATAATGGGATTAAAAGGGGAGATCCCTTCAGAAAGACAGAAACAATAGCAAAGACAAAAAACACTTTTGGAATCTGCTTTTAGTCAACACATAAGGAAAGGGTGCACCGGTCCTGGAAATACTGCAATACCAGGTCAATGCGTGGAGTGGACAGAGCAAGCTCTATTTCCATCTCCCTGTTCTAAAAATCCATTTAATATATGGTCCCCAGATAGGGGACGTATCAGATATTAAACTGATAAGAACAGATACTACACTTGATCTTAGCCAAAAGGCCGAGAAGCGATAACCCGAACGGGCCGCGCGTTGCCCGAGCCTGCCCGATACTGCTGTTCAGCCCTTGCAGCGATTCAGCCTACTTCTAGGCAATTCCATGGGGCCCTGCAGGCTCACACACTCACAGCTACACGGGAGGTGAATAAAGGCCGGAGAGGAAGCCAGACAGGATTTGCTTCTTTTGCTTGCACCACAATGCAGTGCTGAAAGAGGAGGAATCTACATAAAAACGCCTTCCTGGCAACGCCCAAATGCCCTGCTGCCATGCAGATAAACACTGGCAGCGGCAGCAAGTGCATGCCCACAGCCACCCCTTGTTCCTTCACACCTTGTATCAGCTGTAATCCAGTCCAGTCCAGTGCTGCCTGCTGAGCAGCACTGACCAACACTGCCTGGGCCCAGGCTTTTATCTCTGAGGCCCCATTATGATGTCAGAAAGCTGGCTCTGGAATCCTGAGGGCTCCACTATGACACGTGCAAAGTTCCGTCTGAACTTTATATAAGACGGTGAGGCTCAGTCAGTCACTCAGTGTTGCCTGAGAGGGCAACACTGCAACAGCCGGCCGCCAGGCTGTCTTTTTTTTGCACAGCTAGTTGCCTCCAGGAGGCCACAAGAGGGAGACAAGGGACTGCAAAATGGAAAATAGGCATCCACCAACTTTACAGACAACTTCTCCTTGCTCCTACAACCTCCATCCTTGCACAGTTTGTTATTCTTCTAGGTAACATAGTAACAAATCCAAATTGCTGCTCTCTTTGTAGGCAAGCAAGGCTTTGTTGCAACTGCAATTCTTACTTCTTCTTGAAATGTAGGGACGACAGTACATTCCATCACATCCATCTAGTGTACACAGGTAGGTCCATTGTGGCGGGCAGGCGAGCGGGCGGGCTGCTTTATTGGCTGTTTGCTGTTCCCCTACTCCACTCCACTATTTGACTGTTGTGCTGCATCAATCAATCAATCAATCAATCAATCAATCAATCAATCAATCAATCAATCAATCAATCAATCAGTGGCTGGCTCAGGTGCAGCTCTTTAACTTACCTAAAAGGGAGGGCGGAGAGAAGACAAGGAAGGTGAATGAGGTGTTCCAATGTGAAATGCCGGAAACACAGAAACACAGACGACACACAACAAGAGGTGGCAATCTATTCATTAATTGCATTTAATCAATGAGCTCATTATCACTCATGCATTGTCCAACAGGTGTTGAAATAATGGGATTAAAAGGGGAGATCCCTTCAGAAAGACAGAAACAATAGCAAAGACAAAAAACACTTTTGGAATCTGCTTTTAGTCAACACATAAGGAAAGGGTGCACCGGTCCGGGAAATACTGCAATACCAGGTCAATGCGTGGAGTGGACAGAGCAAGCTCTATTTCCATCTCCCTGTTCTAAAAATCCATTTAATATATGGTCCCCAGATAGGGGACGTATCAGATATTAAACTGATAAGAACAGATACTACACTTGATCTTAGCCAAAAGGCCGAGAAGCGATAACCCGAACGGGCCGCGCGTTGCCCGAGCCTGCCCGATACTGCTGTTCAGCCCTTGCAGCGATTCAGCCTACTTCTAGGCAATTCCATGGGGCCCTGCAGGCTCACACACTCACAGCTACACGGGAGGTGAATAAAGGCCGGAGAGGAAGCCAGACAGGATTTGCTTCTTTTGCTTGCACCACAATGCAGTGCTGAAAGAGGAGGAATCTACATAAAAACGCCTTCCTGGCAACGCCCAAATGCCCTGCTGCCATGCAGATAAACACTGGCAGCGGCAACAAGTGCATGCCCACAGCCACCCCTTGTTCCTTCACACCTTGTATCAGCTGTAATCCAGTCCAGTCCAGTTCTGCCTGCTGAGCAGCACTGACCAACACTGCCTGGGCCCAGGCTTTTATCTCTGAGGCCCCATTATGATGTCAGAAAGCTGGCTCTGGAATCCTGAGGGCTCCACTATGACACGTGCAAAGTTCCGTCTGAACTTTATATAAGACGGTGAGGCTCAGTCAGTCACTCAGTGTTGCCTGAGAGGGCAACACTGCAACAGCCGGCCGCCAGGCTGTCTTTTTTTTGCACAGCTAGTTGCCTCCAGGAGGCCACAAGAGGGAGACAAGGGACTGCAAAATGGAAAATAGGCATCCACCAACTTTACAGACAACTTCTCCTTGCTCCTACAACCTCCATCCTTGCACAGTTTGTTATTCTTCTAGGTAACATAGTAACAAATCCAAATTGCTGCTCTCTTTGTAGGCAAGCAAGGCTTTGTTGCAACTGCAATTCTTACTTCTTCTTGAAATGTAGGGACGACAGTACATTCCATCACATCCATCTAGTGTACACAGGTAGGTCCATTGTGGCGGGCAGGCGAGCGGGCGGGCTGCTTTATTGGCTGTTTGCTGTTCCCCTACTCCACTCCACTATTTGACTGTTGTGCTGCATCAATCAATCAATCAATCAATCAATCAATCAATCAATCAATCAATCAATCAATCAGTGGCTGGCTCAGGTGCAGCTCTTTAACTTACCTAAAAGGGAGGGCGGAGAGAAGACAAGGAAGGTGAATGAGGTGTTCCAATGTGAAATGCCGGAAACACAGAAACACAGACGACACACAACAAGAGGTGGCAATCTATTCATTAATTGCATTTAATCAATGAGCTCATTATCACTCATGCATTGTCCAACAGGTGTTGAAATAATGGGATTAAAAGGGGAGATCCCTTCAGAAAGACAGAAACAATAGCAAAGACAAAAAACACTTTTGGAATCTGCTTTTAGTCAACACATAAGGAAAGGGTGCACCGGTCCTGGAAATACTGCAATACCAGGTCAATGCGTGGAGTGGACAGAGCAAGCTCTATTTCCATCTCCCTGTTCTAAAAATCCATTTAATATATGGTCCCCAGATAGGGGACGTATCAGATATTAAACTGATAAGAACAGATACTACACTTGATCTTAGCCAAAAGGCCGAGAAGCGATAACCCGAACGGGCCGCGCGTTGCCCGAGCCTGCCCGATACTGCTGTTCAGCCCTTGCAGCGATTCAGCCTACTTCTAGGCAATTCCATGGGGCCCTGCAGGCTCACACACTCACAGCTACACGGGAGGTGAATAAAGGCCGGAGAGGAAGCCAGACAGGATTTGCTTCTTTTGCTTGCACCACAATGCAGTGCTGAAAGAGGAGGAATCTACATAAAAACGCCTTCCTGGCAACGCCCAAATGCCCTGCTGCCATGCAGATAAACACTGGCAGCGGCAGCAAGTGCATGCCCACAGCCACCCCTTGTTCCTTCACACCTTGTATCAGCTGTAATCCAGTCCAGTCCAGTGCTGCCTGCTGAGCAGCACTGACCAACACTGCCTGGGCCCAGGCTTTTATCTCTGAGGCCCCATTATGATGTCAGAAAGCTGGCTCTGGAATCCTGAGGGCTCCACTATGACACGTGCAAAGTTCCGTCTGAACTTTATATAAGACGGTGAGGCTCAGTCAGTCACTCAGTGTTGCCTGAGAGGGCAACACTGCAACAGCCGGCCGCCAGGCTGTCTTTTTTTTGCACAGCTAGTTGCCTCCAGGAGGCCACAAGAGGGAGACAAGGGACTGCAAAATGGAAAATAGGCATCCACCAACTTTACAGACAACTTCTCCTTGCTCCTACAACCTCCATCCTTGCACAGTTTGTTATTCTTCTAGGTAACATAGTAACAAATCCAAATTGCTGCTCTCTTTGTAGGCAAGCAAGGCTTTGTTGCAACTGCAATTCTTACTTCTTCTTGAAATGTAGGGACGACAGTACATTCCATCACATCCATCTAGTGTACACAGGTAGGTCCATTGTGGCGGGCAGGCGAGCGGGCGGGCTGCTTTATTGGCTGTTTGCTGTTCCCCTACTCCACTCCACTATTTGACTGTTGTGCTGCATCAATCAATCAATCAATCAATCAATCAATCAATCAATCAATCAATCAATCAATCAGTATCAATCAATCAATCAGTGGCTGGCTCAGGTGCAGCTCTTTAACTTACCTAAAAGGGAGGGCGGAGAGAAGACAAGGAAGGTGAATGAGGTGTTCCAATGTGAAATGCCGGAAACACAGAAACACAGACGACACACAACAAGAGGTGGCAATCTATTCATTAATTGCATTTAATCAATGAGCTCATTATCACTCATGCATTGTCCAACAGGTGTTGAAATAATGGGATTAAAAGGGGAGATCCCTTCAGAAAGACAGAAACAATAGCAAAGACAAAAAACACTTTTGGAATCTGCTTTTAGTCAACACATAAGGAAAGGGTGCACCGGTCCTGGAAATACTGCAATACCAGGTAAATGCGTGGAGTGGACAGAGCAAGCTCTATTTCCATCTCCCTGTTCTAAAAATCCATTTAATATATGGTCCCCAGATAGGGGACGTATCAGATATTAAACTGATAAGAACAGATACTACACTTGATCTTAGCCAAAAGGCCGAGAAGCGATAACCCGAACGGGCCGCGCGTTGCCCGAGCCTGCCCGATACTGCTGTTCAGCCCTTGCAGCGATTCAGCCTACTTCTAGGCAATTCCATGGGGCCCTGCAGGCTCACACACTCACAGCTACACGGGAGGTGAATAAAGGCCGGAGAGGAAGCCAGACAGGATTTGCTTCTTTTGCTTGCACCACAATGCAGTGCTGAAAGAGGAGGAATCTACATAAAAACGCCTTCCTGGCAACGCCCAAATGCCCTGCTGCCATGCAGATAAACACTGGCAGCGGCAGCAAGTGCATGCCCACAGCCACCCCTTGTTCCTTCACACCTTGTATCAGCTGTAATCCAGTCCAGTCCAGTGCTGCCTGCTGAGCAGCACTGACCAACACTGCCTGGGCCCAGGCTTTTATCTCTGAGGCCCCATTATGATGTCAGAAAGCTGGCTCTGGAATCCTGAGGGCTCCACTATGACACGTGCAAAGTTCCGTCTGAACTTTATATAAGACGGTGAGGCTCAGTCAGTCACTCAGTGTTGCCTGAGAGGGCAACACTGCAACAGCCGGCCGCCAGGCTGTCTTTTTTTTGCACAGCTAGTTGCCTCCAGGAGGCCACAAGAGGGAGACAAGGGACTGCAAAATGGAAAATAGGCATCCACCAACTTTACAGACAACTTCTCCTTGCTCCTACAACCTCCATCCTTGCACAGTTTGTTATTCTTCTAGGTAACATAGTAACAAATCCAAATTGCTGCTCTCTTTGTAGGCAAGCAAGGCTTTGTTGCAACTGCAATTCTTACTTCTTCTTGAAATGTAGGGACGACAGTACATTCCATCACATCCATCTAGTGTACACAGGTAGGTCCATTGTGGCGGGCAGGCGAGCGGGCGGGCTGCTTTATTGGCTGTTTGCTGTTCCCCTACTCCACTCCACTATTTGACTGTTGTGCTGCATCAATCAATCAATCAATCAATCAATCAATCAATCAATCAATCAATCAATCAGTGGCTGGCTCAGGTGCAGCTCTTTAACTTACCTAAAAGGGAGGGCGGAGAGAAGACAAGGAAGGTGAATGAGGTGTTCCAATGTGAAATGCCGGAAACACAGAAACACAGACGACACACAACAAGAGGTGGCAATCTATTCATTAATTGCATTTAATCAATGAGCTCATTATCACTCATGCATTGTCCAACAGGTGTTGAAATAATGGGATTAAAAGGGGAGATCCCTTCAGAAAGACAGAAACAATAGCAAAGACAAAAAACACTTTTGGAATCTGCTTTTAGTCAACACATAAGGAAAGGGTGCACCGGTCCTGGAAATACTGCAATACCAGGTCAATGCGTGGAGTGGACAGAGCAAGCTCTATTTCCATCTCCCTGTTCTAAAAATCCATTTAATATATGGTCCCCAGATAGGGGACGTATCAGATATTAAACTGATAAGAACAGATACTACACTTGATCTTAGCCAAAAGGCCGAGAAGCGATAACCCGAACGGGCCGCGCGTTGCCCGAGCCTGCCCGATACTGCTGTTCAGCCCTTGCAGCGATTCAGCCTACTTCTAGGCAATTCCATGGGGCCCTGCAGGCTCACACACTCACAGCTACACGGGAGGTGAATAAAGGCCGGAGAGGAAGCCAGACAGGATTTGCTTCTTTTGCTTGCACCACAATGCAGTGCTGAAAGAGGAGGAATCTACATAAAAACGCCTTCCTGGCAACGCCCAAATGCCCTGCTGCCATGCAGATAAACACTGGCAGCGGCAGCAAGTGCATGCCCACAGCCACCCCTTGTTCCTTCACACCTTGTATCAGCTGTAATCCAGTCCAGTCCAGTGCTGCCTGCTGAGCAGCACTGACCAACACTGCCTGGGCCCAGGCTTTTATCTCTGAGGCCCCATTATGATGTCAGAAAGCTGGCTCTGGAATCCTGAGGGCTCCACTATGACACGTGCAAAGTTCCGTCTGAACTTTATATAAGACGGTGAGGCTCAGTCAGTCACTCAGTGTTGCCTGAGAGGGCAACACTGCAACAGCCGGCCGCCAGGCTGTCTTTTTTTTGCACAGCTAGTTGCCTCCAGGAGGCCACAAGAGGGAGACAAGGGACTGCAAAATGGAAAATAGGCATCCACCAACTTTACAGACAACTTCTCCTTGCTCCTACAACCTCCATCCTTGCACAGTTTGTTATTCTTCTAGGTAACATAGTAACAAATCCAAATTGCTGCTCTCTTTGTAGGCAAGCAAGGCTTTGTTGCAACTGCAATTCTTACTTCTTCTTGAAATGTAGGGACGACAGTACATTCCATCACATCCATCTAGTGTACACAGGTAGGTCCATTGTGGCGGGCAGGCGAGCGGGCGGGCTGCTTTATTGGCTGTTTGCTGTTCCCCTACTCCACTCCACTATTTGACTGTTGTGCTGCATCAATCAATCAATCAATCAATCAATCAATCAATCAATCAATCAATCAATCAATCAATCAATCAGTGGCTGGCTCAGGTGCAGCTCTTTAACTTACCTAAAAGGGAGGGCGGAGAGAAGACAAGGAAGGTGAATGAGGTGTTCCAATGTGAAATGCCGGAAACACAGAAACACAGACGACACACAACAAGAGGTGGCAATCTATTCATTAATTGCATTTAATCAATGAGCTCATTATCACTCATGCATTGTCCAACAGGTGTTGAAATAATGGGATTAAAAGGGGAGATCCCTTCAGAAAGACAGAAACAATAGCAAAGACAAAAAACACTTTTGGAATCTGCTTTTAGTCAACACATAAGGAAAGGGTGCACCGGTCCTGGAAATACTGCAATACCAGGTCAATGCGTGGAGTGGACAGAGCAAGCTCTATTTCCATCTCCCTGTTCTAAAAATCCATTTAATATATGGTCCCCAGATAGGGGACGTATCAGATATTAAACTGATAAGAACAGATACTACACTTGATCTTAGCCAAAAGGCCGAGAAGCGATAACCCGAACGGGCCGCGCGTTGCCCGAGCCTGCCCGATACTGCTGTTCAGCCCTTGCAGCGATTCAGCCTACTTCTAGGCAATTCCATGGGGCCCTGCAGGCTCACACACTCACAGCTACACGGGAGGTGAATAAAGGCCGGAGAGGAAGCCAGACAGGATTTGCTTCTTTTGCTTGCACCACAATGCAGTGCTGAAAGAGGAGGAATCTACATAAAAACGCCTTCCTGGCAACGCCCAAATGCCCTGCTGCCATGCAGATAAACACTGGCAGCGGCAGCAAGTGCATGCCCACAGCCACCCCTTGTTCCTTCACACCTTGTATCAGCTGTAATCCAGTCCAGTCCAGTGCTGCCTGCTGAGCAGCACTGACCAACACTGCCTGGGCCCAGGCTTTTATCTCTGAGGCCCCATTATGATGTCAGAAAGCTGGCTCTGGAATCCTGAGGGCTCCACTATGACACGTGCAAAGTTCCGTCTGAACTTTATATAAGACGGTGAGGCTCAGTCAGTCACTCAGTGTTGCCTGAGAGGGCAACACTGCAACAGCCGGCCGCCAGGCTGTCTTTTTTTTGCACAGCTAGTTGCCTCCAGGAGGCCACAAGAGGGAGACAAGGGACTGCAAAATGGAAAATAGGCATCCACCAACTTTACAGACAACTTCTCCTTGCTCCTACAACCTCCATCCTTGCACAGTTTGTTATTCTTCTAGGTAACATAGTAACAAATCCAAATTGCTGCTCTCTTTGTAGGCAAGCAAGGCTTTGTTGCAACTGCAATTCTTACTTCTTCTTGAAATGTAGGGACGACAGTACATTCCATCACATCCATCTAGTGTACACAGGTAGGTCCATTGTGGCGGGCAGGCGAGCGGGCGGGCTGCTTTATTGGCTGTTTGCTGTTCCCCTACTCCACTCCACTATTTGACTGTTGTGCTGCATCAATCAATCAATCAATCAATCAATCAATCAATCAATCAATCAGTGGCTGGCTCAGGTGCAGCTCTTTAACTTACCTAAAAGGGAGGGCGGAGAGAAGACAAGGAAGGTGAATGAGGTGTTCCAATGTGAAATGCCGGAAACACAGAAACACAGACGACACACAACAAGAGGTGGCAATCTATTCATTAATTGCATTTAATCAATGAGCTCATTATCACTCATGCATTGTCCAACAGGTGTTGAAATAATGGGATTAAAAGGGGAGATCCCTTCAGAAAGACAGAAACAATAGCAAAGACAAAAAACACTTTTGGAATCTGCTTTTAGTCAACACATAAGGAAAGGGTGCACCGGTCCTGGAAATACTGCAATACCAGGTCAATGCGTGGAGTGGACAGAGCAAGCTCTATTTCCATCTCCCTGTTCTAAAAATCCATTTAATATATGGTCCCCAGATAGGGGACGTATCAGATATTAAACTGATAAGAACAGATACTACACTTGATCTTAGCCAAAAGGCCGAGAAGCGATAACCCGAACGGGCCGCGCGTTGCCCGAGCCTGCCCGATACTGCTGTTCAGCCCTTGCAGCGATTCAGCCTACTTCTAGGCAATTCCATGGGGCCCTGCAGGCTCACACACTCACAGCTACACGGGAGGTGAATAAAGGCCGGAGAGGAAGCCAGACAGGATTTGCTTCTTTTGCTTGCACCACAATGCAGTGCTGAAAGAGGAGGAATCTACATAAAAACGCCTTCCTGGCAACGCCCAAATGCCCTGCTGCCATGCAGATAAACACTGGCAGCGGCAGCAAGTGCATGCCCACAGCCACCCCTTGTTCCTTCACACCTTGTATCAGCTGTAATCCAGTCCAGTCCAGTGCTGCCTGCTGAGCAGCACTGACCAACACTGCCTGGGCCCAGGCTTTTATCTCTGAGGCCCCATTATGATGTCAGAAAGCTGGCTCTGGAATCCTGAGGGCTCCACTATGACACGTGCAAAGTTCCGTCTGAACTTTATATAAGACGGTGAGGCTCAGTCAGTCACTCAGTGTTGCCTGAGAGGGCAACACTGCAACAGCCGGCCGCCAGGCTGTCTTTTTTTTGCACAGCTAGTTGCCTCCAGGAGGCCACAAGAGGGAGACAAGGGACTGCAAAATGGAAAATAGGCATCCACCAACTTTACAGACAACTTCTCCTTGCTCCTACAACCTCCATCCTTGCACAGTTTGTTATTCTTCTAGGTAACATAGTAACAAATCCAAATTGCTGCTCTCTTTGTAGGCAAGCAAGGCTTTGTTGCAACTGCAATTCTTACTTCTTCTTGAAATGTAGGGACGACAGTACATTCCATCACATCCATCTAGTGTACACAGGTAGGTCCATTGTGGCGGGCAGGCGAGCGGGCGGGCTGCTTTATTGGCTGTTTGCTGTTCCCCTACTCCACTCCACTATTTGACTGTTGTGCTGCATCAATCAATCAATCAATCAATCAATCAATCAATCAATCAATCAATCAATCAATCAGTGGCTGGCTCAGGTGCAGCTCTTTAACTTACCTAAAAGGGAGGGCGGAGAGAAGACAAGGAAGGTGAATGAGGTGTTCCAATGTGAAATGCCGGAAACACAGAAACACAGACGACACACAACAAGAGGTGGCAATCTATTCATTAATTGCATTTAATCAATGAGCTCATTATCACTCATGCATTGTCCAACAGGTGTTGAAATAATGGGATTAAAAGGGGAGATCCCTTCAGAAAGACAGAAACAATAGCAAAGACAAAAAACACTTTTGGAATCTGCTTTTAGTCAACACATAAGGAAAGGGTGCACCGGTCCTGGAAATACTGCAATACCAGGTCAATGCGTGGAGTGGACAGAGCAAGCTCTATTTCCATCTCCCTGTTCTAAAAATCCATTTAATATATGGTCCCCAGATAGGGGACATATCAGATATTAAACTGATAAGAACAGATACTACACTTGATCTTAGCCAAAAGGCCGAGAAGCGATAACCCGAACGGGCCGCGCGTTGCCCGAGCCTGCCCGATACTGCTGTTCAGCCCTTGCAGCGATTCAGCCTACTTCTAGGCAATTCCATGGGGCCCTGCAGGCTCACACACTCACAGCTACACGGGAGGTGAATAAAGGCCGGAGAGGAAGCCAGACAGGATTTGCTTCTTTTGCTTGCACCACAATGCAGTGCTGAAAGAGGAGGAATCTACATAAAAACGCCTTCCTGGCAACGCCCAAATGCCCTGCTGCCATGCAGATAAACACTGGCAGCGGCAGCAAGTGCATGCCCACAGCCACCCCTTGTTCCTTCACACCTTGTATCAGCTGTAATCCAGTCCAGTCCAGTGCTGCCTGCTGAGCAGCACTGACCAACACTGCCTGGGCCCAGGCTTTTATCTCTGAGGCCCCATTATGATGTCAGAAAGCTGGCTCTGGAATCCTGAGGGCTCCACTATGACACGTGCAAAGTTCCGTCTGAACTTCATATAAGACGGTGAGGCTCAGTCAGTCACTCAGTGTTGCCTGAGAGGGCAACACTGCAACAGCCGGCCGCCAGGCTGTCTTTTTTTTGCACAGCTAGTTGCCTCCAGGAGGCCACAAGAGGGAGACAAGGGACTGCAAAATGGAAAATAGGCATCCACCAACTTTACAGACAACTTCTCCTTGCTCCTACAACCTCCATCCTTGCACAGTTTGTTATTCTTCTAGGTAACATAGTAACAAATCCAAATTGCTGCTCTCTTTGTAGGCAAGCAAGGCTTTGTTGCAACTGCAATTCTTACTTCTTCTTGAAATGTAGGGACGACAGTACATTCCATCACATCCATCTAGTGTACACAGGTAGGTCCATTGTGGCGGGCAGGCGAGCGGGTGGGCTGCTTTATTGGCTGTTTGCTGTTCCCCTACTCCACTCCACTATTTGACTGTTGTGCTGCATCAATCAATCAATCAATCAATCAATCAATCAATCAGTGGCTGGCTCAGGTGCAGCTCTTTAACTTACCTAAAAGGGAGGGCGGAGAGAAGACAAGGAAGGTGAATGAGGTGTTCCAATGTGAAATGCCGGAAACACAGAAACACAGACGACACACAACAAGAGGTGGCAATCTATTCATTAATTGCATTTAATCAATGAGCTCATTATCACTCATGCATTGTCCAACAGGTGTTGAAATAATGGGATTAAAAGGGGAGATCCCTTCAGAAAGACAGAAACAATAGCAAAGACAAAAAACACTTTTGGAATCTGCTTTTAGTCAACACATAAGGAAAGGGTGCACCGGTCCTGGAAATACTGCAATACCAGGTCAATGCGTGGAGTGGACAGAGCAAGCTCTATTTCCATCTCCCTGTTCTAAAAATCCATTTAATATATGGTCCCCAGATAGGGGACGTATCAGATATTAAACTGATAAGAACAGATACTACACTTGATCTTAGCCAAAAGGCCGAGAAGCGATAACCCGAACGGGCCGCGCGTTGCCCGAGCCTGCCCGATACTGCTGTTCAGCCCTTGCAGCGATTCAGCCTACTTCTAGGCAATTCCATGGGGCCCTGCAGGCTCACACACTCACAGCTACACGGGAGGTGAATAAAGGCCGGAGAGGAAGCCAGACAGGATTTGCTTCTTTTGCTTGCACCACAATGCAGTGCTGAAAGAGGAGGAATCTACATAAAAACGCCTTCCTGGCAACGCCCAAATGCCCTGCTGCCATGCAGATAAACACTGGCAGCGGCAGCAAGTGCATGCCCACAGCCACCCCTTGTTCCTTCACACCTTGTATCAGCTGTAATCCAGTCCAGTCCAGTGCTGCCTGCTGAGCAGCACTGACCAACACTGCCTGGGCCCAGGCTTTTATCTCTGAGGCCCCATTATGATGTCAGAAAGCTGGCTCTGGAATCCTGAGGGCTCCACTATGACACGTGCAAAGTTCCGTCTGAACTTTATATAAGACGGTGAGGCTCAGTCAGTCACTCAGTGTTGCCTGAGAGGGCAACACTGCAACAGCCGGCCGCCAGGCTGTCTTTTTTTTGCACAGCTAGTTGCCTCCAGGAGGCCACAAGAGGGAGACAAGGGACTGCAAAATGGAAAATAGGCATCCACCAACTTTACAGACAACTTCTCCTTGCTCCTACAACCTCCATCCTTGCACAGTTTGTTATTCTTCTAGGTAACATAGTAACAAATCCAAATTGCTGCTCTCTTTGTAGGCAAGCAAGGCTTTGTTGCAACTGCAATTCTTACTTCTTCTTGAAATGTAGGGACGACAGTACATTCCATCACATCCATCTAGTGTACACAGGTAGGTCCATTGTGGCGGGCAGGCGAGCGGGCGGGCTGCTTTATTGGCTGTTTGCTGTTCCCCTACTCCACTCCACTATTTGACTGTTGTGCTGCATCAATCAATCAATCAATCAATCAATCAATCAATCAATCAATCAGTGGCTGGCTCAGGTGCAGCTCTTTAACTTACCTAAAAGGGAGGGCGGAGAGAAGACAAGGAAGGTGAATGAGGTGTTCCAATGTGAAATGCCGGAAACACAGAAACACAGACGACACACAACAAGAGGTGGCAATCTATTCATTAATTGCATTTAATCAATGAGCTCATTATCACTCATGCATTGTCCAACAGGTGTTGAAATAATGGGATTAAAAGGGGAGATCCCTTCAGAAAGACAGAAACAATAGCAAAGACAAAAAACACTTTTGGAATCTGCTTTTAGTCAACACATAAGGAAAGGGTGCACCGGTCCTGGAAATACTGCAATACCAGGTCAATGCGTGGAGTGGACAGGGCAAGCTCTATTTCCATCTCCCTGTTCTAAAAATCCATTTAATATATGGTCCCCAGATAGGGGACGTATCAGATATTAAACTGATAAGAACAGATACTACACTTGATCTTAGCCAAAAGGCCGAGAAGCGATAACCCGAACGGGCCGCGCGTTGCCCGAGCCTGCCCGATACTGCTGTTCAGCCCTTGCAGCGATTAAGCCTACTTCTAGGCAATTCCATGGGGCCCTGCAGGCTCACACACTCACAGCTACACGGGAGGTGAATAAAGGCCGGAGAGGAAGCCAGACAGGATTTGCTTCTTTTGCTTGCACCACAATGCAGTGCTGAAAGAGGAGGAATCTACATAAAAACGCCTTCCTGGCAACGCCCAAATGCCCTGCTGCCATGCAGATAAACACTGGCAGCGGCAGCAAGTGCATGCCCACAGCCACCCCTTGTTCCTTCACACCTTGTATCAGCTGTAATCCAGTCCAGTCCAGTGCTGCCTGCTGAGCAGCACTGACCAACACTGCCTGGGCCCAGGCTTTTATCTCTGAGGCCCCATTATGATGTCAGAAAGCTGGCTCTGGAATCCTGAGGGCTCCACTATGACACGTGCAAAGTTCCGTCTGAACTTTATATAAGACGGTGAGGCTCAGTCAGTCACTCAGTGTTGCCTGAGAGGGCAACACTGCAACAGCCGGCCGCCAGGCTGTCTTTTTTTTGCACAGCTAGTTGCCTCCAGGAGGCCACAAGAGGGAGACAAGGGACTGCAAAATGGAAAATAGGCATCCACCAACTTTACAGACAACTTCTCCTTGCTCCTACAACCTCCATCCTTGCACAGTTTGTTATTCTTCTAGGTAACATAGTAACAAATCCAAATTGCTGCTCTCTTTGTAGGCAAGCAAGGCTTTGTTGCAACTGCAATTCTTACTTCTTCTTGAAATGTAGGGACGACAGTACATTCCATCACATCCATCTAGTGTACACAGGTAGGTCCATTGTGGCGGGCAGGCGAGCGGGCGGGCTGCTTTATTGGCTGTTTGCTGTTCCCCTACTCCACTCCACTATTTGACTGTTGTGCTGCATCAATCAATCAATCAATCAATCAATCAATCAATCAATCAATCAATCAATCAATCAATCAGTGGCTGGCTCAGGTGCAGCTCTTTAACTTACCTAAAAGGGAGGGCGGAGAGAAGACAAGGAAGGTGAATGAGGTGTTCCAATGTGAAATGCCGGAAACACAGAAACACAGACGACACACAACAAGAGGTGGCAATCTATTCATTAATTGCATTTAATCAATGAGCTCATTATCACTCATGCATTGTCCAACAGGTGTTGAAATAATGGGATTAAAAGGGGAGATCCCTTCAGAAAGACAGAAACAATAGCAAAGACAAAAAACACTTTTGGAATCTGCTTTTAGTCAACACATAAGGAAAGGGTGCACCGGTCCTGGAAATACTGCAATACCAGGTCAATGCGTGGAGTGGACAGAGCAAGCTCTATTTCCATCTCCCTGTTCTAAAAATCCATTTAATATATGGTCCCCATATAGGGGACGTATCAGATATTAAACTGATAAGAACAGATACTACACTTGATCTTAGCCAAAAGGCCGAGAAGCGATAACCCGAACGGGCCGCGCGTTGCCCGAGCCTGCCCGATACTGCTGTTCAGCCCTTGCAGCGATTCAGCCTACTTCTAGGCAATTCCATGGGGCCCTGCAGGCTCACACACTCACAGCTACACGGGAGGTGAATAAAGGCCGGAGAGGAAGCCAGACAGGATTTGCTTCTTTTGCTTGCACCACAATGCAGTGCTGAAAGAGGAGGAATCTACATAAAAACGCCTTCCTGGCAACGCCCAAATGCCCTGCTGCCATGCAGATAAACACTGGCAGCGGCAGCAAGTGCATGCCCACAGCCACCCCTTGTTCCTTCACACCTTGTATCAGCTGTAATCCAGTCCAGTCCAGTGCTGCCTGCTGAGCAGCACTGACCAACACTGCCTGGGCCCAGGCTTTTATCTCTGAGGCCCCATTATGATGTCAGAAAGCTGGCTCTGGAATCCTGAGGGCTCCACTATGACACGTGCAAAGTTCCGTCTGAACTTTATATAAGACGGTGAGGCTCAGTCAGTCACTCAGTGTTGCCTGAGAGGGCAACACTGCAACAGCCGGCCGCCAGGCTGTCTTTTTTTTGCACAGCTAGTTGCCTCCAGGAGGCCACAGGAGGGAGACAAGGGACTGCAAAATGGAAAATAGGCATCCACCAACTTTACAGACAACTTCTCCTTGCTCCTACAACCTCCATCCTTGCACAGTTTGTTATTCTTCTAGGTAACATAGTAACAAATCCAAATTGCTGCTCTCTTTGTAGGCAAGCAAGGCTTTGTTGCAACTGCAATTCTTACTTCTTCTTGAAATGTAGGGACGACAGTACATTCCATCACATCCATCTAGTGTACACAGGTAGGTCCATTGTGGCGGGCAGGCGAGCGGGCGGGCTGCTTTATTGGCTGTTTGCTGTTCCCCTACTCCACTCCACTATTTGACTGTTGTGCTGCATCAATCAATCAATCAATCAATCAATCAATCAATCAATCAATCAATCAATCAATCAATCAGTGGCTGGCTCAGGTGCAGCTCTTTAACTTACCTAAAAGGGAGGGCGGAGAGAAGACAAGGAAGGTGAATGAGGTGTTCCAATGTGAAATGCCGGAAACACAGAAACACAGACGACACACAACAAGAGGTGGCAATCTATTCATTAATTGCATTTAATCAATGAGCTCATTATCACTCATGCATTGTCCAACAGGTGTTGAAATAATGGGATTAAAAGGGGAGATCCCTTCAGAAAGACAGAAACAATAGCAAAGACAAAAAACACTTTTGGAATCTGCTTTTAGTCAACACATAAGGAAAGGGTGCACCGGTCCTGGAAATACTGCAATACCAGGTCAATGCGTGGAGTGGACAGAGCAAGCTCTATTTCCATCTCCCTGTTCTAAAAATCCATTTAATATATGGTCCCCAGATAGGGGACGTATCAGATATTAAACTGATAAGAACAGATACTACACTTGATCTTAGCCAAAAGGCCGAGAAGCGATAACCCGAACGGGCCGCGCGTTGCCCGAGCCTGCCCGATACTGCTGTTCAGCCCTTGCAGCGATTCAGCCTACTTCTAGGCAATTCCATGGGGCCCTGCAGGCTCACACACTCACAGCTACACGGGAGGTGAATAAAGGCCGGAGAGGAAGCCAGACAGGATTTGCTTCTTTTGCTTGCACCACAATGCAGTGCTGAAAGAGGAGGAATCTACATAAAAACGCCTTCCTGGCAACGCCCAAATGCCCTGCTGCCATGCAGATAAACACTGGCAGCGGCAGCAAGTGCATGCCCACAGCCACCCCTTGTTCCTTCACACCTTGTATCAGCTGTAATCCAGTCCAGTCCAGTGCCCAGTCCAGTGCTGCCTGCTGAGCAGCACTGACCAACACTGCCTGGGCCCAGGCTTTTATCTCTGAGGCCCCATTATGATGTCAGAAAGCTGGCTCTGGAATCCTGAGGGCTCCACTATGACACGTGCAAAGTTCCGTCTGAACTTTATATAAGACGGTGAGGCTCAGTCAGTCACTCAGTGTTGCCTGAGAGGGCAACACTGCAACAGCCGGCCGCCAGGCTGTCTTTTTTTTGCACAGCTAGTTGCCTCCAGGAGGCCACAAGAGGGAGACAAGGGACTGCAAAATGGAAAATAGGCATCCACCAACTTTACAGACAACTTCTCCTTGCTCCTACAACCTCCATCCTTGCACAGTTTGTTATTCTTCTAGGTAACATAGTAACAAATCCAAATTGCTGCTCTCTTTGTAGGCAAGCAAGGCTTTGTTGCAACTGCAATTCTTACTTCTTCTTGAAATGTAGGGACGACAGTACATTCCATCACATCCATCTAGTGTACACAGGTAGGTCCATTGTGGCGGGCAGGCGAGCGGGCGGGCTGCTTTATTGGCTGTTTGCTGTTCCCCTACTCCACTCCACTATTTGACTGTTGTGCTGCATCAATCAATCAATCAATCAATCAATCAATCAATCAATCAATCAATCAATCAATCAATCAATCAGTGGCTGGCTCAGGTGCAGCTCTTTAACTTACCTAAAAGGGAGGGCGGAGAGAAGACAAGGAAGGTGAATGAGGTGTTCCAATGTGAAATGCCGGAAACACAGAAACACAGACGACACACAACAAGAGGTGGCAATCTATTCATTAATTGCATTTAATCAATGAGCTCATTATCACTCATGCATTGTCCAACAGGTGTTGAAATAATGGGATTAAAAGGGGAGATCCCTTCAGAAAGACAGAAACAATAGCAAAGACAAAAAACACTTTTGGAATCTGCTTTTAGTCAACACATAAGGAAAGGGTGCACCGGTCCTGGAAATACTGCAATACCAGGTCAATGCGTGGAGTGGACAGAGCAAGCTCTATTTCCATCTCCCTGTTCTAAAAATCCATTTAATATATGGTCCCCAGATAGGGGACGTATCAGATATTAAACTGATAAGAACAGATACTACACTTGATCTTAGCCAAAAGGCCGAGAAGCGATAACCCGAACGGGCCGTGCGTTGCCCGAGCCTGCCCGATACTGCTGTTCAGCCCTTGCAGCGATTCAGCCTACTTCTAGGCAATTCCATGGGGCCCTGCAGGCTCACACACTCACAGCTACACGGGAGGTGAATAAAGGCCGGAGAGGAAGCCAGACAGGATTTGCTTCTTTTGCTTGCACCACAATGCAGTGCTGAAAGAGGAGGAATCTACATAAAAACGCCTTCCTGGCAACGCCCAAATGCCCTGCTGCCATGCAGATAAACACTGGCAGCGGCAGCAAGTGCATGCCCACAGCCACCCCTTGTTCCTTCACACCTTGTATCAGCTGTAATCCAGTCCAGTCCAGTGCTGCCTGCTGAGCAGCACTGACCAACACTGCCTGGGCCCAGGCTTTTATCTCTGAGGCCCCATTATGATGTCAGAAAGCTGGCTCTGGAATCCTGAGGGCTCCACTATGACACGTGCAAAGTTCCGTCTGAACTTTATATAAGACGGTGAGGCTCAGTCAGTCACTCAGTGTTGCCTGAGAGGGCAACACTGCAACAGCCGGCCGCCAGGCTGTCTTTTTTTTGCACAGCTAGTTGCCTCCAGGAGGCCACAAGAGGGAGACAAGGGACTGCAAAATGGAAAATAGGCATCCACCAACTTTACAGACAACTTCTCCTTGCTCCTACAACCTCCATCCTTGCACAGTTTGTTATTCTTCTAGGTAACATAGTAACAAATCCAAATTGCTGCTCTCTTTGTAGGCAAGCAAGGCTTTGTTGCAACTGCAATTCTTACTTCTTCTTATAATGTAGGGACGACAGTACATTCCATCACATCCATCTAGTGTACACAGGTAGGTCCATTGTGGCGGGCAGGCGAGCGGGCGGGCTGCTTTATTGGCTGTTTGCTGTTCCCCTACTCCACTCCACTATTTGACTGTTGTGCTGCATCAATCAATCAATCAATCAATCAATCAATCAATCAATCAATCAATCAGTGGCTGGCTCAGGTGCAGCTCTTTAACTTACCTAAAAGGGAGGGCGGAGAGAAGACAAGGAAGGTGAATGAGGTGTTCCAATGTGAAATGCCGGAAACACAGAAACACAGACGACACACAACAAGAGGTGGCAATCTATTCATTAATTGCATTTAATCAATGAGCTCATTATCACTCATGCATTGTCCAACAGGTGTTGAAATAATGGGATTAAAAGGGGAGATCCCTTCAGAAAGACAGAAACAATAGCAAAGACAAAAAACACTTTTGGAATCTGCTTTTAGTCAACACATAAGGAAAGGGTGCACCGGTCCTGGAAATACTGCAATACCAGGTCAATGCGTGGAGTGGACAGAGCAAGCTCTATTTCCATCTCCCTGTTCTAAAAATCCATTTAATATATGGTCCCCAGATAGGGGACGTATCAGATATTAAACTGATAAGAACAGATACTACACTTGATCTTAGCCAAAAGGCCGAGAAGCGATAACCCGAACGGGCCGCGCGTTGCCCGAGCCTGCCCGATACTGCTGTTCAGCCCTTGCAGCGATTCAGCCTACTTCTAGGCAATTCCATGGGGCCCTGCAGGCTCACACACTCACAGCTACACGGGAGGTGAATAAAGGCCGGAGAGGAAGCCAGACAGGATTTGCTTCTTTTGCTTGCACCACAATGCAGTGCTGAAAGAGGAGGAATCTACATAAAAACGCCTTCCTGGCAACGCCCAAATGCCCTGCTGCCATGCAGATAAACACTGGCAGCGGCAGCAAGTGCATGCCCACAGCCACCCCTTGTTCCTTCACACCTTGTATCAGCTGTAATCCAGTCCAGTCCAGTGCTGCCTGCTGAGCAGCACTGACCAACACTGCCTGGGCCCAGGCTTTTATCTCTGAGGCCCCATTATGATGTCAGAAAGCTGGCTCTGGAATCCTGAGGGCTCCACTATGACACGTGCAAAGTTCCGTCTGAACTTTATATAAGACGGTGAGGCTCAGTCAGTCACTCAGTGTTGCCTGAGAGGGCAACACTGCAACAGCCGGCCGCCAGGCTGTCTTTTTTTTGCACAGCTAGTTGCCTCCAGGAGGCCACAAGAGGGAGACAAGGGACTGCAAAATGGAAAATAGGCATCCACCAACTTTACAGACAACTTCTCCTTGCTCCTACAACCTCCATCCTTGCACAGTTTGTTATTCTTCTAGGTAACATAGTAACAAATCCAAATTGCTGCTCTCTTTGTAGGCAAGCAAGGCTTTGTTGCAACTGCAATTCTTACTTCTTCTTGAAATGTAGGGACGACAGTACATTCCATCACATCCATCTAGTGTACACAGGTAGGTCCATTGTGGCGGGCAGGCGAGCGGGCGGGCTGCTTTATTGGCTGTTTGCTGTTCCCCTACTCCACTCCACTATTTGACTGTTGTGCTGCATCAATCAATCAATCAATCAATCAATCAATCAATCAATCAGTGGCTGGCTCAGGTGCAGCTCTTTAACTTACCTAAAAGGGAGGGCGGAGAGAAGACAAGGAAGGTGAATGAGGTGTTCCAATGTGAAATGCCGGAAACACAGAAACACAGACGACACACAACAAGAGGTGGCAATCTATTCATTAATTGCATTTAATCAATGAGCTCATTATCACTCATGCATTGTCCAACAGGTGTTGAAATAATGGGATTAAAAGGGGAGATCCCTTCAGAAAGACAGAAACAATAGCAAAGACAAAAAACACTTTTGGAATCTGCTTTTAGTCAACACATAAGGAAAGGGTGCACCGGTCCTGGAAATACTGCAATACCAGGTCAATGCGTGGAGTGGACAGAGCAAGCTCTATTTCCATCTCCCTGTTCTAAAAATCCATTTAATATATGGTCCCCAGATAGGGGACGTATCAGATATTAAACTGATAAGAACAGATACTACACTTGATCTTAGCCAAAAGGCCGAGAAGCGATAACCCGAACGGGCCGCGCGTTGCCCGAGCCTGCCCGATACTGCTGTTCAGCCCTTGCAGCGATTCAGCCTACTTCTAGGCAATTCCATGGGGCCCTGCAGGCTCACACACTCACAGCTACACGGGAGGTGAATAAAGGCCGGAGAGGAAGCCAGACAGGATTTGCTTCTTTTGCTTGCACCACAATGCAGTGCTGAAAGAGGAGGAATCTACATAAAAACGCCTTCCTGGCAACGCCCAAATGCCCTGCTGCCATGCAGATAAACACTGGCAGCGGCAGCAAGTGCATGCCCACAGCCACCCCTTGTTCCTTCACACCTTGTATCAGCTGTAATCCAGTCCAGTCCAGTGCTGCCTGCTGAGCAGCACTGACCAACACTGCCTGGGCCCAGGCTTTTATCTCTGAGGCCCCATTATGATGTCAGAAAGCTGGCTCTGGAATCCTGAGGGCTCCACTATGACACGTGCAAAGTTCCGTCTGAACTTTATATAAGACGGTGAGGCTCAGTCAGTCACTCAGTGTTGCCTGAGAGGGCAACACTGCAACAGCCGGCCGCCAGGCTGTCTTTTTTTTGCACAGCTAGTTGCCTCCAGGAGGCCACAAGAGGGAGACAAGGGACTGCAAAATGGAAAATAGGCATCCACCAACTTTACAGACAACTTCTCCTTGCTCCTACAACCTCCATCCTTGCACAGTTTGTTATTCTTCTAGGTAACATAGTAACAAATCCAAATTGCTGCTCTCTTTGTAGGCAAGCAAGGCTTTGTTGCAACTGCAATTCTTACTTCTTCTTGAAATGTAGGGACGACAGTACATTCCATCACATCCATC
>NW_027463622.1:0-83098 GCF_050947455.1 Rhinoderma darwinii
CTTGGCTGCATTCGATTCAGCTCGTGGCAGCCAGTCTAAAAAACACTATCTTGGACTTCTCTGCATGTTTCCCAGGCGAGCAATTGGCAGCATGTTCAGAACCATGTTTCTGTGAATAACTCCTGAACCGTAAGTCCTAGACGCTCGCTCTTGGCTGCATTCGATTCAGCTCGTGGCAGCCAGTCTAAAAAACACTATCTTGGACTTCTCTGCATGTTTCCCAGGCGAGCAATTGGCAGCATGTTCAGAACCATGTTTCTGTGAATAACTCCTGAACCGTAAGTCCTAGACGCTCGCTCTTGGCTGCATTCGATTCAGCTCGTGGCAGCCAGTCTAAAAAACACTATCTTGGACTTCTCTGCATGTTTCCCAGGCGAGCAATTGGCAGCATGTTCAGAACCATGTTTCTGTGAATAACTCCTGAACCGTAAGTCCTAGACGCTCGCTCTTGGCTGCATTCGATTCAGCTCGTGGCAGCCAGTCTAAAAAACACTATCTTGGACTTCTCTGCATGTTTCCCAGGCGAGAAATTGGCAGCATGTTCAGAACCATGTTTCTGTGAATAACTCCTGAACCGTAAGTCCTAGACGCTCGATCTTGGCGGCATTCGTCTCAGCGCCTGGCAATTAGTATAGGAGCACTGTGTTTGACTTCTCTGGATGTTTCCCAGGCGAGTTATTGACAAGTAAATCCTAGACGCTCGATCTTGGTTATTTTCGCTTTCGCGGCTGGCAGTAAAAGAACCATGTTTCTGTGAATAACTCCTGAACCGTAAGTCCTAGACGCTCGCTCTTGGCTGCATTCGATTCAGCTCGTGGCAGCCAGTCTAAAAAACACTATCTTGGACTTCTCTGCATGTTTCCCAGGCGAGAAATTGGCAGCATGTTCAGAACCATGTTTCTGTGAATAACTCCTGAACCGTAAGTCCTAGACGCTCGATCTTGGCGGCATTCGTCTCAGCGCCTGGCAATTAGTATAGGAGCACTGTGTTTGACTTCTCTGGATGTTTCCCAGGCGAGTTATTGACAAGTAAATCCTAGACGCTCGATCTTGGTTATTTTCGCTTTCGCGGCTGGCAGTAAAAGAACCATGTTTCTGTGAATAACTCCTGAACCGTAAGTCCTAGACGCTCGCTCTTGGCTGCATTCGATTCAGCTCGTGGCAGCCAGTCTAAAAAACACTATCTTGGACTTCTCTGCATGTTTCCCAGGCGAGCAATTGGCAGCATGTTCAGAACCATGTTTCTGTGAATAACTCCTGAACCGTAAGTCCTAGACGCTCGCTCTTGGCTGCATTCGATTCAGCTCGTGGCAGCCAGTCTAAAAAACACTATCTTGGACTTCTCTGCATGTTTCCCAGGCGAGAAATTGGCAGCATGTTCAGAACCATGTTTCTGTGAATAACTCCTGAACCGTAAGTCCTAGACGCTCGCTCTTGGCTGCATTCGATTCAGCTCGTGGCAGCCAGTCTAAAAAACACTATCTTGGACTTCTCTGCATGTTTCCCAGGCGAGCAATTGGCAGCATGTTCAGAACCATGTTTCTGTGAATAACTCCTGAACCGTAAGTCCTAGACGCTCGCTCTTGGCTGCATTCGATTCAGCTCGTGGCAGCCAGTCTAAAAAACACTATCTTGGACTTCTCTGCATGTTTCCCAGGCGAGAAATTGGCAGCATGTTCAGAACCATGTTTCTGTGAATAACTCCTGAACCGTAAGTCCTAGACGCTCGATCTTGGCGGCATTCGTCTCAGCGCCTGGCAATTAGTATAGGAGCACTGTGTTTGACTTCTCTGGATGTTTCCCAGGCGAGTTATTGACAAGTAAATCCTAGACGCTCGATCTTGGTTATTTTCGCTTTCGCGGCTGGCAGTAAAAGAACCATGTTTCTGTGAATAACTCCTGAACCGTAAGTCCTAGACGCTCGCTCTTGGCTGCATTCGATTCAGCTCGTGGCAGCCAGTCTAAAAAACACTATCTTGGACTTCTCTGCATGTTTCCCAGGCGAGAAATTGGCAGCATGTTCAGAACCATGTTTCTGTGAATAACTCCTGAACCGTAAGTCCTAGACGCTCGATCTTGGCGGCATTCGTCTCAGCGCCTGGCAATTAGTATAGGAGCACTGTGTTTGACTTCTCTGGATGTTTCCCAGGCGAGTTATTGACAAGTAAATCCTAGACGCTCGATCTTGGTTATTTTCGCTTTCGCGGCTGGCAGTAAAAGAACCATGTTTCTGTGAATAACTCCTGAACCGTAAGTCCTAGACGCTCGCTCTTGGCTGCATTCGATTCAGCTCGTGGCAGCCAGTCTAAAAAACACTATCTTGGACTTCTCTGCATGTTTCCCAGGCGAGAAATTGGCAGCATGTTCAGAACCATGTTTCTGTGAATAACTCCTGAACCGTAAGTCCTAGACGCTCGATCTTGGCGGCATTCGTCTCAGCGCCTGGCAATTAGTATAGGAGCACTGTGTTTGACTTCTCTGGATGTTTCCCAGGCGAGTTATTGACAAGTAAATCCTAGACGCTCGATCTTGGTTATTTTCGCTTTCGCGGCTGGCAGTAAAAGAACCATGTTTCTGTGAATAACTCCTGAACCGTAAGTCCTAGACGCTCGCTCTTGGCTGCATTCGATTCAGCTCGTGGCAGCCAGTCTAAAAAACACTATCTTGGACTTCTCTGCATGTTTCCCAGGCGAGCAATTGGCAGCATGTTCAGAACCATGTTTCTGTGAATAACTCCTGAACCGTAAGTCCTAGACGCTCGCTCTTGGCTGCATTCGATTCAGCTCGTGGCAGCCAGTCTAAAAAACACTATCTTGGACTTCTCTGCATGTTTCCCAGGCGAGAAATTGGCAGCATGTTCAGAACCATGTTTCTGTGAATAACTCCTGAACCGTAAGTCCTAGACGCTCGCTCTTGACTGCATTCGATTCAGCTCGTGGCAGCCAGTCTAAAAAACACTATCTTGGACTTCTCTGCATGTTTCCCAGGCGAGCAATTGGCAGCATGTTCAGAACCATGTTTCTGTGAATAACTCCTGAACCGTAAGTCCTAGACGCTCGCTCTTGGCTGCATTCGATTCAGCTCGTGGCAGCCAGTCTAAAAAACACTATCTTGGACTTCTCTGCATGTTTCCCAGGCGAGAAATTGGCAGCATGTTCAGAACCATGTTTCTGTGAATAACTCCTGAACCGTAAGTCCTAGACGCTCGATCTTGGCGGCATTCGTCTCAGCGCCTGGCAATTAGTATAGGAGCACTGTGTTTGACTTCTCTGGATGTTTCCCAGGCGAGTTATTGACAAGTAAATCCTAGACGCTCGATCTTGGTTATTTTCGCTTTCGCGGCTGGCAGTAAAAGAACCATGTTTCTGTGAATAACTCCTGAACCGTAAGTCCTAGACGCTCGCTCTTGGCTGCATTCGATTCAGCTCGTGGCAGCCAGTCTAAAAAACACTATCTTGGACTTCTCTGCATGTTTCCCAGGCGAGAAATTGGCAGCATGTTCAGAACCATGTTTCTGTGAATAACTCCTGAACCGTAAGTCCTAGACGCTCGCTCTTGGCTGCATTCGATTCAGCTCGTGGCAGCCAGTCTAAAAAACACTATCTTGGACTTCTCTGCATGTTTCCCAGGCGAGCAATTGGCAGCATGTTCAGAACCATGTTTCTGTGAATAACTCCTGAACCGTAAGTCCTAGACGCTCGCTCTTGGCTGCATTCGATTCAGCTCGTGGCAGCCAGTCTAAAAAACACTATCTTGGACTTCTCTGCATGTTTCCCAGGCGAGAAATTGGCAGCATGTTCAGAACCATGTTTCTGTGAATAACTCCTGAACCGTAAGTCCTAGACGCTCGATCTTGGCGGCATTCGTCTCAGCGCCTGGCAATTAGTATAGGAGCACTGTGTTTGACTTCTCTGGATGTTTCCCAGGCGAGTTATTGACAAGTAAATCCTAGACGCTCGATCTTGGTTATTTTCGCTTTCGCGGCTGGCAGTAAAAGAACCATGTTTCTGTGAATAACTCCTGAACCGTAAGTCCTAGACGCTCGCTCTTGGCTGCATTCGATTCAGCTCGTGGCAGCCAGTCTAAAAAACACTATCTTGGACTTCTCTGCATGTTTCCCAGGCGAGAAATTGGCAGCATGTTCAGAACCATGTTTCTGTGAATAACTCCTGAACCGTAAGTCCTAGACGCTCGATCTTGGCGGCATTCGTCTCAGCGCCTGGCAATTAGTATAGGAGCACTGTGTTTGACTTCTCTGGATGTTTCCCAGGCGAGTTATTGACAAGTAAATCCTAGACGCTCGATCTTGGTTATTTTCGCTTTCGCGGCTGGCAGTAAAAGAACCATGTTTCTGTGAATAACTCCTGAACCGTAAGTCCTAGACGCTCGCTCTTGGCTGCATTCGATTCAGCTCGTGGCAGCCAGTCTAAAAAACACTATCTTGGACTTCTCTGCATGTTTCCCAGGCGAGCAATTGGCAGCATGTTCAGAACCATGTTTCTGTGAATAACTCCTGAACCGTAAGTCCTAGACGCTCGCTCTTGGCTGCATTCGATTCAGCTCGTGGCAGCCAGTCTAAAAAACACTATCTTGGACTTCTCTGCATGTTTCCCAGGCGAGCAATTGGCAGCATGTTCAGAACCATGTTTCTGTGAATAACTCCTGAACCGTAAGTCCTAGACGCTCGCTCTTGGCTGCATTCGATTCAGCTCGTGGCAGCCAGTCTAAAAAACACTATCTTGGACTTCTCTGCATGTTTCCCAGGCGAGCAATTGGCAGCATGTTCAGAACCATGTTTCTGTGAATAACTCCTGAACCGTAAGTCCTAGACGCTCGCTCTTGGCTGCATTCGATTCAGCTCGTGGCAGCCAGTCTAAAAAACACTATCTTGGACTTCTCTGCATGTTTCCCAGGCGAGCAATTGGCAGCATGTTCAGAACCATGTTTCTGTGAATAACTCCTGAACCGTAAGTCCTAGACGCTCGCTCTTGGCTGCATTCGATTCAGCTCGTGGCAGCCAGTCTAAAAAACACTATCTTGGACTTCTCTGCATGTTTCCCAGGCGAGCAATTGGCAGCATGTTCAGAACCATGTTTCTGTGAATAACTCCTGAACCGTAAGTCCTAGACGCTCGCTCTTGGCTGCATTCGATTCAGCTCGTGGCAGCCAGTCTAAAAAACACTATCTTGGACTTCTCTGCATGTTTCCCAGGCGAGCAATTGGCAGCATGTTCAGAACCATGTTTCTGTGAATAACTCCTGAACCGTAAGTCCTAGACGCTCGCTCTTGGCTGCATTCGATTCAGCTCGTGGCAGCCAGTCTAAAAAACACTATCTTGGACTTCTCTGCATGTTTCCCAGGCGAGCAATTGGCAGCATGTTCAGAACCATGTTTCTGTGAATAACTCCTGAACCGTAAGTCCTAGACGCTCGCTCTTGGCTGCATTCGATTCAGCTCGTGGCAGCCAGTCTAAAAAACACTATCTTGGACTTCTCTGCATGTTTCCCAGGCGAGAAATTGGCAGCATGTTCAGAACCATGTTTCTGTGAATAACTCCTGAACCGTAAGTCCTAGACGCTCGATCTTGGCGGCATTCGTCTCAGCGCCTGGCAATTAGTATAGGAGCACTGTGTTTGACTTCCCTGGATGTTTCCCAGGCGAGTTATTGACAAGTAAATCCTAGACGCTCGATCTTGGTTATTTTCGCTTTCGCGGCTGGCAGTAAAAGAACCATGTTTCTGTGAATAACTCCTGAACCGTAAGTCCTAGACGCTCGCTCTTGGCTGCATTCGATTCAGCTCGTGGCAGCCAGTCTAAAAAACACTATCTTGGACTTCTCTGCATGTTTCCCAGGCGAGAAATTGGCAGCATGTTCAGAACCATGTTTCTGTGAATAACTCCTGAACCGTAAGTCCTAGACGCTTGATCTTGGCGGCATTCGTCTCAGCGCCTGGCAATTAGTATAGGAGCACTGTGTTTGACTTCTCTGGATGTTTCCCAGGCGAGTTATTGACAAGTAAATCCTAGACGCTCGATCTTGGTTATTTTCGCTTTCGCGGCTGGCAGTAAAAGAACCATGTTTCTGTGAATAACTCCTGAACCGTAAGTCCTAGACGCTCGCTCTTGGCTGCATTCGATTCAGCTCGTGGCAGCCAGTCTAAAAAACACTATCTTGGACTTCTCTGCATGTTTCCCAGGCGAGCAATTGGCAGCATGTTCAGAACCATGTTTCTGTGAATAACTCCTGAACCGTAAGTCCTAGACGCTCGCTCTTGGCTGCATTCGATTCAGCTCGTGGCAGCCAGTCTAAAAAACACTATCTTGGACTTCTCTGCATGTTTCCCAGGCGAGAAATTGGCAGCATGTTCAGAACCATGTTTCTGTGAATAACTCCTGAACCGTAAGTCCTAGACGCTCGATCTTGGCGGCATTCGTCTCAGCGCCTGGCAATTAGTATAGGAGCACTGTGTTTGACTTCTCTGGATGTTTCCCAGGCGAGTTATTGACAAGTAAATCCTAGACGCTCGATCTTGGTTATTTTCGCTTTCGCGGCTGGCAGTAAAAGAACCATGTTTCTGTGAATAACTCCTGAACCGTAAGTCCTAGACGCTCGCTCTTGGCTGCATTCGATTCAGCTCGTGGCAGCCAGTCTAAAAAACACTATCTTGGACTTCTCTGCATGTTTCCCAGGCGAGCAATTGGCAGCATGTTCAGAACCATGTTTCTGTGAATAACTCCTGAACCGTAAGTCCTAGACGCTCGCTCTTGGCTGCATTCGATTCAGCTCGTGGCAGCCAGTCTAAAAAACACTATCTTGGACTTCTCTGCATGTTTCCCAGGCGAGAAATTGGCAGCATGTTCAGAACCATGTTTCTGTGAATAACTCCTGAACCGTAAGTCCTAGACGCTCGATCTTGGCGGCATTCGTCTCAGCGCCTGGCAATTAGTATAGGAGCACTGTGTTTGACTTCTCTGGATGTTTCCCAGGCGAGTTATTGACAAGTAAATCCTAGACGCTCGATCTTGGTTATTTTCGCTTTCGCGGCTGGCAGTAAAAGAACCATGTTTCTGTGAATAACTCCTGAACCGTAAGTCCTAGACGCTCGCTCTTGGCTGCATTCGATTCAGCTCGTGGCAGCCAGTCTAAAAAACACTATCTTGGACTTCTCTGCATGTTTCCCAGGCGAGCAATTGGCAGCATGTTCAGAACCATGTTTCTGTGAATAACTCCTGAACCGTAAGTCCTAGACGCTCGCTCTTGGCTGCATTCGATTCAGCTCGTGGCAGCCAGTCTAAAAAACACTATCTTGGACTTCTCTGCATGTTTCCCAGGCGAGCAATTGGCAGCATGTTCAGAACCATGTTTCTGTGAATAACTCCTGAACCGTAAGTCCTAGACGCTCGCTCTTGGCTGCATTCGATTCAGCTCGTGGCAGCCAGTCTAAAAAACACTATCTTGGACTTCTCTGCATGTTTCCCAGGCGAGAAATTGGCAGCATGTTCAGAACCATGTTTCTGTGAATAACTCCTGAACCGTAAGTCCTAGACGCTCGATCTTGGCGGCATTCGTCTCAGCGCCTGGCAATTAGTATAGGAGCACTGTGTTTGACTTCTCTGGATGTTTCCCAGGCGAGTTATTGACAAGTAAATCCTAGACGCTCGATCTTGGTTATTTTCGCTTTCGCGGCTGGCAGTAAAAGAACCATGTTTCTGTGAATAACTCCTGAACCGTAAGTCCTAGACGCTCGCTCTTGGCTGCATTCGATTCAGCTCGTGGCAGCCAGTCTAAAAAACACTATCTTGGACTTCTCTGCATGTTTCCCAGACGAGAAATTGGCAGCATGTTCAGAACCATGTTTCTGTGAATAACTCCTGAACCGTAAGTCCTAGACGCTCGATCTTGGCGGCATTCGTCTCAGCGCCTGGCAATTAGTATAGGAGCACTGTGTTTGACTTCTCTGGATGTTTCCCAGGCGAGTTATTGACAAGTAAATCCTAGACGCTCGATCTTGGTTATTTTCGCTTTCGCGGCTGGCAGTAAAAGAACCATGTTTCTGTGAATAACTCCTGAACCGTAAGTCCTAGACGCTCGCTCTTGGCTGCATTCGATTCAGCTCGTGGCAGCCAGTCTAAAAAACACTATCTTGGACTTCTCTGCATGTTTCCCAGGCGAGCAATTGGCAGCATGTTCAGAACCATGTTTCTGTGAATAACTCCTGAACCGTAAGTCCTAGACGCTCGCTCTTGGCTGCATTCGATTCAGCTCGTGGCAGCCAGTCTAAAAAACACTATCTTGGACTTCTCTGCATGTTTCCCAGGCGAGAAATTGGCAGCATGTTCAGAACCATGTTTCTGTGAATAACTCCTGAACCGTAAGTCCTAGACGCTCGATCTTGGCGGCATTCGTCTCAGCGCCTGGCAATTAGTATAGGAGCACTGTGTTTGACTTCTCTGGATGTTTCCCAGGCGAGTTATTGACAAGTAAATCCTAGACGCTCGATCTTGGTTATTTTCGCTTTCGCGGCTGGCAGTAAAAGAACCATGTTTCTGTGAATAACTCCTGAACCGTAAGTCCTAGACGCTCGCTCTTGGCTGCATTCGATTCAGCTCGTGGCAGCCAGTCTAAAAAACACTATCTTGGACTTCTCTGCATGTTTTCCAGGCGAGAAATTGGCAGCATGTTCAGAACCATGTTTCTGTGAATAACTCCTGAACCGTAAGTCCTAGACGCTCGATCTTGGCGGCATTCGTCTCAGCGCCTGGCAATTAGTATAGGAGCACTGTGTTTGACTTCTCTGGATGTTTCCCAGGCGAGTTATTGACAAGTAAATCCTAGACGCTCGATCTTGGTTATTTTCGCTTTCGCGGCTGGCAGTAAAAGAACCATGTTTCTGTGAATAACTCCTGAACCGTAAGTCCTAGACGCTCGCTCTTGGCTGCATTCGATTCAGCTCGTGGCAGCCAGTCTAAAAAACACTATCTTGGACTTCTCTGCATGTTTCCCAGGCGAGCAATTGGCAGCATGTTCAGAACCATGTTTCTGTGAATAACTCCTGAACCGTAAGTCCTAGACGCTCGCTCTTGGCTGCATTCGATTCAGCTCGTGGCAGCCAGTCTAAAAAACACTATCTTGGACTTCTCTGCATGTTTCCCAGGCGAGCAATTGGCAGCATGTTCAGAACCATGTTTCTGTGAATAACTCCTGAACCGTAAGTCCTAGACGCTCGCTCTTGGCTGCATTCGATTCAGCTCGTGGCAGCCAGTCTAAAAAACACTATCTTGGACTTCTCTGCATGTTTCCCAGGCGAGCAATTGGCAGCATGTTCAGAACCATGTTTCTGTGAATAACTCCTGAACCGTAAGTCCTAGACGCTCGCTCTTGGCTGCATTCGATTCAGCTCGTGGCAGCCAGTCTAAAAAACACTATCTTGGACTTCTCTGCATGTTTCCCAGGCGAGCAATTGGCAGCATGTTCAGAACCATGTTTCTGTGAATAACTCCTGAACCGTAAGTCCTAGACGCTCGCTCTTGGCTGCATTCGATTCAGCTCGTGGCAGCCAGTCTAAAAAACACTATCTTGGACTTCTCTGCATGTTTCCCAGGCGAGCAATTGGCAGCATGTTCAGAACCATGTTTCTGTGAATAACTCCTGAACCGTAAGTCCTAGACGCTCGCTCTTGGCTGCATTCGATTCAGCTCGTGGCAGCCAGTCTAAAAAACACTATCTTGGACTTCTCTGCATGTTTCCCAGGCGAGCAATTGGCAGCATGTTCAGAACCATGTTTCTGTGAATAACTCCTGAACCGTAAGTCCTAGACGCTCGCTCTTGGCTGCATTCGATTCAGCTCGTGGCAGCCAGTCTAAAAAACACTATCTTGGACTTCTCTGCATGTTCCTAAGGCAAATGTTTCTTGGTTATTTTCGCTTTCGCGGCTGGCAGTAAAAGAACCATGTTTCTGTGAATAACTCCTGAACCGTAAGTCCTAGACGCTCGCTCTTGGCTGCATTCGATTCAGCTCGTGGCAGCCAGTCTAAAAAACACTATCTTGGACTTCTCTGCATGTTTCCCAGGCGAGCAATTGGCAGCATGTTCAGAACCATGTTTCTGTGAATAACTCCTGAACCGTAAGTCCTAGACGCTCGCTCTTGGCTGCATTCGATTCAGCTCGTGGCAGCCAGTCTAAAAAACACTATCTTGGACTTCTCTGCATGTTTCCCAGGCGAGCAATTGGCAGCATGTTCAGAACCATGTTTCTGTGAATAACTCCTGAACCGTAAGTCCTAGACGCTCGCTCTTGGCTGCATTCGATTCAGCTCGTGGCAGCCAGTCTAAAAAACACTATCTTGGACTTCTCTGCATGTTTCCCAGGCGAGCAATTGGCAGCATGTTCAGAACCATGTTTCTGTGAATAACTCCTGAACCGTAAGTCCTAGACGCTCGCTCTTGGCTGCATTCGATTCAGCTCGTGGCAGCCAGTCTAAAAAACACTATCTTGGACTTCTCTGCATGTTTCCCAGGCGAGCAATTGGCAGCATGTTCAGAACCATGTTTCTGTGAATAACTCCTGAACCGTAAGTCCTAGACGCTCGCTCTTGGCTGCATTCGATTCAGCTCGTGGCAGCCAGTCTAAAAAACACTATCTTGGACTTCTCTGCATGTTTCCCAGGCGAGCAATTGGCAGCATGTTCAGAACCATGTTTCTGTGAATAACTCCTGAACCGTAAGTCCTAGACGCTCGCTCTTGGCTGCATTCGATTCAGCTCGTGGCAGCCAGTCTAAAAAACACTATCTTGGACTTCTCTGCATGTTTCCCAGGCGAGCAATTGGCAGCATGTTCAGAACCATGTTTCTGTGAATAACTCCTGAACCGTAAGTCCTAGACGCTCGCTCTTGGCTGCATTCGATTCAGCTCGTGGCAGCCAGTCTAAAAAACACTATCTTGGACTTCTCTGCATGTTTCCCAGGCGAGCAATTGGCAGCATGTTCAGAACCATGTTTCTGTGAATAACTCCTGAACCGTAAGTCCTAGACGCTCGCTCTTGGCTGCATTCGATTCAGCTCGTGGCAGCCAGTCTAAAAAACACTATCTTGGACTTCTCTGCATGTTTCCCAGGCGAGCAATTGGCAGCATGTTCAGAACCATGTTTCTGTGAATAACTCCTGAACCGTAAGTCCTAGACGCTCGCTCTTGGCTGCATTCGATTCAGCTCGTGGCAGCCAGTCTAAAAAACACTATCTTGGACTTCTCTGCATGTTTCCCAGGCGAGTTATTGACAAGTAAATCCTAGACGCTCGATCTTGGTTATTTTCGCTTTCGCGGCTGGCAGTAAAAGAACCATGTTTCTGTGAATAACTCCTGAACCGTAAGTCCTAGACGCTCGCTCTTGGCTGCATTCGATTCAGCTCGTGGCAGCCAGTCTAAAAAACACTATCTTGGACTTCTCTGCATGTTTCCCAGGCGAGAAATTGGCAGCATGTTCAGAACCATGTTTCTGTGAATAACTCCTGAACCGTAAGTCCTAGACGCTCGATCTTGGCGGCATTCGTCTCAGCGCCTGGCAATTAGTATAGGAGCACTGTGTTTGACTTCTCTGGATGTTTCCCAGGCGAGTTATTGACAAGTAAATCCTAGACGCTCGATCTTGGTTATTTTCGCTTTCGCGGCTGGCAGTAAAAGAACCATGTTTCTGTGAATAACTCCTGAACCGTAAGTCCTAGACGCTCGCTCTTGGCTGCATTCGATTCAGCTCGTGGCAGCCAGTCTAAAAAACACTATCTTGGACTTCTCTGCATGTTTCCCAGGCGAGAAATTGGCAGCATGTTCAGAACCATGTTTCTGTGAATAACTCCTGAACCGTAAGTCCTAGACGCTCGCTCTTGGCTGCATTCGATTCAGCTCGTGGCAGCCAGTCTAAAAAACACTATCTTGGACTTCTCTGCATGTTTCCCAGGCGAGCAATTGGCAGCATGTTCAGAACCATGTTTCTGTGAATAACTCCTGAACCGTAAGTCCTAGACGCTCGCTCTTGGCTGCATTCGATTCAGCTCGTGGCAGCCAGTCTAAAAAACACTATCTTGGACTTCTCTGCATGTTTCCCAGGCGAGAAATTGGCAGCATGTTCAGAACCATGTTTCTGTGAATAACTCCTGAACCGTAAGTCCTAGACGCTCGATCTTGGCGGCATTCGTCTCAGCGCCTGGCAATTAGTATAGGAGCACTGTGTTTGACTTCTCTGGATGTTTCCCAGGCGAGTTATTGACAAGTAAATCCTAGACGCTCGATCTTGGTTATTTTCGCTTTCGCGGCTGGCAGTAAAAGAACCATGTTTCTGTGAATAACTCCTGAACCGTAAGTCCTAGACGCTCGCTCTTGGCTGCATTCGATTCAGCTCGTGGCAGCCAGTCTAAAAAACACTATCTTGGACTTCTCTGCATGTTTCCCAGACGAGAAATTGGCAGCATGTTCAGAACCATGTTTCTGTGAATAACTCCTGAACCGTAAGTCCTAGACGCTCGATCTTGGCGGCATTCGTCTCAGCGCCTGGCAATTAGTATAGGAGCACTGTGTTTGACTTCTCTGGATGTTTCCCAGGCGAGTTATTGACAAGTAAATCCTAGACGCTCGATCTTGGTTATTTTCGCTTTCGCGGCTGGCAGTAAAAGAACCATGTTTCTGTGAAGAACTCCTGAACCGTAAGTCCTAGACGCTCGCTCTTGGCTGCATTCGATTCAGCTCGTGGCAGCCAGTCTAAAAAACACTATCTTGGACTTCTCTGCATGTTTCCCAGGCGAGCAATTGGCAGCATGTTCAGAACCATGTTTCTGTGAATAACTCCTGAACCGTAAGTCCTAGACGCTCGCTCTTGGCTGCATTCGATTCAGCTCGTGGCAGCCAGTCTAAAAAACACTATCTTGGACTTCTCTGCATGTTTCCCAGGCGAGCAATTGGCAGCATGTTCAGAACCATGTTTCTGTGAATAACTCCTGAACCGTAAGTCCTAGACGCTCGCTCTTGGCTGCATTCGATTCAGCTCGTGGCAGCCAGTCTAAAAAACACTATCTTGGACTTCTCTGCATGTTTCCCAGGCGAGAAATTGGCAGCATGTTCAGAACCATGTTTCTGTGAATAACTCCTGAACCGTAAGTCCTAGACGCTCGATCTTGGCGGCATTCGTCTCAGCGCCTGGCAATTAGTATAGGAGCACTGTGTTTGACTTCTCTGGATGTTTCCCAGGCGAGTTATTGACAAGTAAATCCTAGACGCTCGATCTTGGTTATTTTCGCTTTCGCGGCTGGCAGTAAAAGAACCATGTTTCTGTGAATAACTCCTGAACCGTAAGTCCTAGACGCTCGCTCTTGGCTGCATTCGATTCAGCTCGTGGCAGCCAGTCTAAAAAACACTATCTTGGACTTCTCTGCATGTTTCCCAGGCGAGAAATTGGCAGCATGTTCAGAACCATGTTTCTGTGAATAACTCCTGAACCGTAAGTCCTAGACGCTCGATCTTGGCGGCATTCGTCTCAGCGCCTGGCAATTAGTATAGGAGCACTGTGTTTGACTTCTCTGGATGTTTCCCAGGCGAGTTATTGACAAGTAAATCCTAGACGCTCGATCTTGGTTATTTTCGCTTTCGCGGCTGGCAGTAAAAGAACCATGTTTCTGTGAATAACTCCTGAACCGTAAGTCCTAGACGCTCGCTCTTGGCTGCATTCGATTCAGCTCGTGGCAGCCAGTCTAAAAAACACTATCTTGGACTTCTCTGCATGTTTCCCAGGCGAGAAATTGGCAGCATGTTCAGAACCATGTTTCTGTGAATAACTCCTGAACCGTAAGTCCTAGACGCTCGATCTTGGCGGCATTCGTCTCAGCGCCTGGCAATTAGTATAGGAGCACTGTGTTTGACTTCTCTGGATGTTTCCCAGGCGAGTTATTGACAAGTAAATCCTAGACGCTCGATCTTGGTTATTTTCGCTTTCGCGGCTGGCAGTAAAAGAACCATGTTTCTGTGAATAACTCCTGAACCGTAAGTCCTAGACGCTCGCTCTTGGCTGCATTCGATTCAGCTCGTGGCAGCCAGTCTAAAAAACACTATCTTGGACTTCTCTGCATGTTTCCCAGGCGAGCAATTGGCAGCATGTTCAGAACCATGTTTCTGTGAATAACTCCTGAACCGTAAGTCCTAGACGCTCGCTCTTGGCTGCATTCGATTCAGCTCGTGGCAGCCAGTCTAAAAAACACTATCTTGGACTTCTCTGCATGTTTCCCAGGCGAGCAATTGGCAGCATGTTCAGAACCATGTTTCTGTGAATAACTCCTGAACCGTAAGTCCTAGACGCTCGCTCTTGGCTGCATTCGATTCAGCTCGTGGCAGCCAGTCTAAAAAACACTATCTTGGACTTCTCTGCATGTTTCCCAGGCGAGAAATTGGCAGCATGTTCAGAACCATGTTTCTGTGAATAACTCCTGAACCGTAAGTCCTAGACGCTCGATCTTGGCGGCATTCGTCTCAGCGCCTGGCAATTAGTATAGGAGCACTGTGTTTGACTTCTCTGGATGTTTCCCAGGCGAGTTATTGACAAGTAAATCCTAGACGCTCGATCTTGGTTATTTTCGCTTTCGCGGCTGGCAGTAAAAGAACCATGTTTCTGTGAATAACTCCTGAACCGTAAGTCCTAGACGCTCGCTCTTGGCTGCATTCGATTCAGCTCGTGGCAGCCAGTCTAAAAAACACTATCTTGGACTTCTCTGCATGTTTCCCAGACGAGAAATTGGCAGCATGTTCAGAACCATGTTTCTGTGAATAACTCCTGAACCGTAAGTCCTAGACGCTCGATCTTGGCGGCATTCGTCTCAGCGCCTGGCAATTAGTATAGGAGCACTGTGTTTGACTTCTCTGGATGTTTCCCAGGCGAGTTATTGACAAGTAAATCCTAGACGCTCGATCTTGGTTATTTTCGCTTTCGCGGCTGGCAGTAAAAGAACCATGTTTCTGTGAATAACTCCTGAACCGTAAGTCCTAGACGCTCGCTCTTGGCTGCATTCGATTCAGCTCGTGGCAGCCAGTCTAAAAAACACTATCTTGGACTTCTCTGCATGTTTCCCAGGCGAGCAATTGGCAGCATGTTCAGAACCATGTTTCTGTGAATAACTCCTGAACCGTAAGTCCTAGACGCTCGCTCTTGGCTGCATTCGATTCAGCTCGTGGCAGCCAGTCTAAAAAACACTATCTTGGACTTCTCTGCATGTTTCCCAGGCGAGCAATTGGCAGCATGTTCAGAACCATGTTTCTGTGAATAACTCCTGAACCGTAAGTCCTAGACGCTCGCTCTTGGCTGCATTCGATTCAGCTCGTGGCAGCCAGTCTAAAAAACACTATCTTGGACTTCTCTGCATGTTTCCCAGGCGAGCAATTGGCAGCATGTTCAGAACCATGTTTCTGTGAATAACTCCTGAACCGTAAGTCCTAGACGCTCGCTCTTGGCTGCATTCGATTCAGCTCGTGGCAGCCAGTCTAAAAAACACTATCTTGGACTTCTCTGCATGTTTCCCAGGCGAGCAATTGGCAGCATGTTCAGAACCATGTTTCTGTGAATAACTCCTGAACCGTAAGTCCTAGACGCTCGCTCTTGGCTGCATTCGATTCAGCTCGTGGCAGCCAGTCTAAAAAACACTATCTTGGACTTCTCTGCATGTTCCTAAGGCAAATGTTTCTAAAGCTAATTCTTGAACCGTAAGTCCTAGACGCTCGATCTTGGCGGCATTCGTCTCAGCGCCTGGCAATTAGTATAGGAGCACTGTGTTTGACTTCTCTGGATGTTTCCCAGGCGAGTTATTGACAAGTAAATCCTAGACGCTCGATCTTGGTTATTTTCGCTTTCGCGGCTGGCAGTAAAAGAACCATGTTTCTGTGAATAACTCCTGAACCGTAAGTCCTAGACGCTCGCTCTTGGCTGCATTCGATTCAGCTCGTGGCAGCCAGTCTAAAAAGCACTATCTTGGACTTCTCTGCATGTTTCCCAGGCGAGCAATTGGCAGCATGTTCAGAACCATGTTTCTGTGAATAACTCCTGAACCGTAAGTCCTAGACGCTCGCTCTTGGCTGCATTCGATTCAGCTCGTGGCAGCCAGTCTAAAAAACACTATCTTGGACTTCTCTGCATGTTTCCCAGGCGAGCAATTGGCAGCATGTTCAGAACCATGTTTCTGTGAATAACTCCTGAACCGTAAGTCCTAGACGCTCGCTCTTGGCTGCATTCGATTCAGCTCGTGGCAGCCAGTCTAAAAAACACTATCTTGGACTTCTCTGCATGTTTCCCAGGCGAGCAATTGGCAGCATGTTCAGAACCATGTTTCTGTGAATAACTCCTGAACCGTAAGTCCTAGACGCTCGCTCTTGGCTGCATTCGATTCAGCTCGTGGCAGCCAGTCTAAAAAACACTATCTTGGACTTCTCTGCATGTTTCCCAGGCGAGCAATTGGCAGCATGTTCAGAACCATGTTTCTGTGAATAACTCCTGAACCGTAAGTCCTAGACGCTCGATCTTGGCGGCATTCGTCTCAGCGCCTGGCAATTAGTATAGGAGCACTGTGTTTGACTTCTCTGGATGTTTCCCAGGCGAGTTATTGACAAGTAAATCCTAGACGCTCGATCTTGGTTATTTTCGCTTTCGCGGCTGGCAGTAAAAGAACCATGTTTCTGTGAATAACTCCTGAACCGTAAGTCCTAGACGCTCGCTCTTGGCTGCATTCGATTCAGCTCGTGGCAGCCAGTCTAAAAAACACTATCTTGGACTTCTCTGCATGTTTCCCAGACGAGAAATTGTCAGCATGTTCAGAACCATGTTTCTGTGAATAACTCCTGAACCGTAAGTCCTAGACGCTCGATCTTGGCGGCATTCGTCTCAGCGCCTGGCAATTAGTATAGGAGCACTGTGTTTGACTTCTCTGGATGTTTCCCAGGCGAGTTATTGACAAGTAAATCCTAGACGCTCGATCTTGGTTATTTTCGCTTTCGCGGCTGGCAGTAAAAGAACCATGTTTCTGTGAATAACTCCTGAACCGTAAGTCCTAGACGCTCGCTCTTGGCTGCATTCGATTCAGCTCGTGGCAGCCAGTCTAAAAAACACTATCTTGGACTTCTCTGCATGTTTCCCAGGCGAGCAATTGGCAGCATGTTCAGAACCATGTTTCTGTGAATAACTCCTGAACCGTAAGTCCTAGACGCTCGCTCTTGGCTGCATTCGATTCAGCTCGTGGCAGCCAGTCTAAAAAACACTATCTTGGACTTCTCTGCATGTTTCCCAGGCGAGCAATTGGCAGCATGTTCAGAACCATGTTTCTGTGAATAACTCCTGAACCGTAAGTCCTAGACGCTCGCTCTTGGCTGCATTCGATTCAGCTCGTGGCAGCCAGTCTAAAAAACACTATCTTGGACTTCTCTGCATGTTTCCCAGACGAGCAATTGGCAGCATGTTCAGAACCATGTTTCTGTGAATAACTCCTGAACCGTAAGTCCTAGACGCTCGCTCTTGGCTGCATTCGATTCAGCTCGTGGCAGCCAGTCTAAAAAACACTATCTTGGACTTCTCTGCATGTTTCCCAGGCGAGCAATTGGCAGCATGTTCAGAACCATGTTTCTGTGAATAACTCCTGAACCGTAAGTCCTAGACGCTCGCTCTTGGCTGCATTCGATTCAGCTCGTGGCAGCCAGTCTAAAAAACACTATCTTGGACTTCTCTGCATGTTCCTAAGGCAAATGTTTCTAAAGCTAATTCTTGAACCGTAAGTCCTAGACGCTCGATCTTGGCGGCATTCGTCTCAGCGCCTGGCAATTAGTATAGGAGCACTGTGTTTGACTTCTCTGGATGTTTCCCAGGCGAGTTATTGACAAGTAAATCCTAGACGCTCGATCTTGGTTATTTTCGCTTTCGCGGCTGGCAGTAAAAGAACCATGTTTCTGTGAATAACTCCTGAACCGTAAGTCCTAGACGCTCGCTCTTGGCTGCATTCGATTCAGCTCGTGGCAGCCAGTCTAAAAAGCACTATCTTGGACTTCTCTGCATGTTTCCCAGGCGAGCAATTGGCAGCATGTTCAGAACCATGTTTCTGTGAATAACTCCTGAACCGTAAGTCCTAGACGCTCGCTCTTGGCTGCATTCGATTCAGCTCATGGCAGCCAGTCTAAAAAACACTATCTTGGACTTCTCTGCATGTTTCCCAGGCGAGCAATTGGCAGCATGTTCAGAACCATGTTTCTGTGAATAACTCCTGAACCGTAAGTCCTAGACGCTCGCTCTTGGCTGCATTCGATTCAGCTCGTGGCAGCCAGTCTAAAAAACACTATCTTGGACTTCTCTGCATGTTTCCCAGGCGAGCAATTGGCAGCATGTTCAGAACCATGTTTCTGTGAATAACTCCTGAACCGTAAGTCCTAGACGCTCGCTCTTGGCTGCATTCGATTCAGCTCGTGGCAGCCAGTCTAAAAAACACTATCTTGGACTTCTCTGCATGTTTCCCAGGCGAGCAATTGGCAGCATGTTCAGAACCATGTTTCTGTGAATAACTCCTGAACCGTAAGTCCTAGACGCTCGCTCTTGGCTGCATTCGATTCAGCTCGTGGCAGCCAGTCTAAAAAACACTATCTTGGACTTCTCTGCATGTTTCCCAGGCGAGCAATTGGCAGCATGTTCAGAACCATGTTTCTGTGAATAACTCCTGAACCGTAAGTCCTAGACGCTCGCTCTTGGCTGCATTCGATTCAGCTCGTGGCAGCCAGTCTAAAAAACACTATCTTGGACTTCTCTGCATGTTTCCCAGGCGAGCAATTGGCAGCATGTTCAGAACCATGTTTCTGTGAATAACTCCTGAACCGTAAGTCCTAGACGCTCGCTCTTGGCTGCATTCGATTCAGCTCGTGGCAGCCAGTCTAAAAAACACTATCTTGGACTTCTCTGCATGTTTCCCAGGCGAGCAATTGGCAGCATGTTCAGAACCATGTTTCTGTGAATAACTCCTGAACCGTAAGTCCTAGACGCTCGCTCTTGGCTGCATTCGATTCAGCTCGTGGCAGCCAGTCTAAAAAACACTATCTTGGACTTCTCTGCATGTTTCCCAGGCGAGCAATTGGCAGCATGTTCAGAACCATGTTTCTGTGAATAACTCCTGAACCGTAAGTCCTAGACGCTCGCTCTTGGCTGCATTCGATTCAGCTCGTGGCAGCCAGTCTAAAAAACACTATCTTGGACTTCTCTGCATGTTTCCCAGGCGAGCAATTGGCAGCATGTTCAGAACCATGTTTCTGTGAATAACTCCTGAACCGTAAGTCCTAGACGCTCGCTCTTGGCTGCATTCGATTCAGCTCGTGGCAGCCAGTCTAAAAAACACTATCTTGGACTTCTCTGCATGTTCCTAAGGCAAATGTTTCTAAAGCTAATTCTTGAACCGTAAGTCCTAGACGCTCGATCTTGGCGGCATTCGTCTCAGCGCCTGGCAATTAGTATAGGAGCACTGTGTTTGACTTCTCTGGATGTTTCCCAGGCGAGTTATTGACAAGTAAATCCTAGACGCTCGATCTTGGTTATTTTCGCTTTCGCGGCTGGCAGTAAAAGAACCATGTTTCTGTGAATAACTCCTGAACCGTAAGTCCTAGACGCTCGCTCTTGGCTGCATTCGATTCAGCTCGTGGCAGCCAGTCTAAAAAACACTATCTTGGACTTCTCTGCATGTTTCCCAGGCGAGCAATTGGCAGCATGTTCAGAACCATGTTTCTGTGAATAACTCCTGAACCGTAAGTCCTAGACGCTCGCTCTTGGCTGCATTCGATTCAGCTGGTGGCAGCCAGTCTAAAAAACACTATCTTGGACTTCTCTGCATGTTTCCCAGGCGAGAAATTGGCAGCATGTTCAGAACCATGTTTCTGTGAATAACTCCTGAACCGTAAGTCCTAGACGCTCGCTCTTGGCTGCATTCGATTCAGCTCGTGGCAGCCAGTCTAAAAAACACTATCTTGGACTTCTCTGCATGTTTCCCAGGCGAGCAATTGGCAGCATGTTCAGAACCATGTTTCTGTGAATAACTCCTGAACCGTAAGTCCTAGACGCTCGCTCTTGGCTGCATTCGATTCAGCTCGTGGCAGCCAGTCTAAAAAACACTATCTTGGACTTCTCTGCATGTTTCCCAGGCGAGAAATTGGCAGCATGTTCAGAACCATGTTTCTGTGAATAACTCCTGAACCGTAAGTCCTAGACGCTCGATCTTGGCGGCATTCGTCTCAGCGCCTGGCAATTAGTATAGGAGCACTGTGTTTGACTTCTCTGGATGTTTCCCAGGCGAGTTATTGACAAGTAAATCCTAGACGCTCGATCTTGGTTATTTTCGCTTTCGCGGCTGGCAGTAAAAGAACCATGTTTCTGTGAATAACTCCTGAACCGTAAGTCCTAGACGCTCGCTCTTGGCTGCATTCGATTCAGCTCGTGGCAGCCAGTCTAAAAAACACTATCTTGGACTTCTCTGCATGTTTCCCAGGCGAGAAATTGGCAGCATGTTCAGAACCATGTTTCTGTGAATAACTCCTGAACCGTAAGTCCTAGACGCTCGATCTTAGCGGCATTCGTCTCAGCGCCTGGCAATTAGTATAGGAGCACTGTGTTTGACTTCTCTGGATGTTTCCCAGGCGAGTTATTGACAAGTAAATCCTAGACGCTCGATCTTGGTTATTTTCGCTTTCGCGGCTGGCAGTAAAAGAACCATGTTTCTGTGAATAACTCCTGAACCGTAAGTCCTAGACGCTCGCTCTTGGCTGCATTCGATTCAGCTCGTGGCAGCCAGTCTAAAAAACACTATCTTGGACTTCTCTGCATGTTTCCCAGGCGAGCAATTGGCAGCATGTTCAGAACCATGTTTCTGTGAATAACTCCTGAACCGTAAGTCCTAGACGCTCGCTCTTGGCTGCATTCGATTCAGCTCGTGGCAGCCAGTCTAAAAAACACTATCTTGGACTTCTCTGCATGTTTCCCAGGCGAGCAATTGGCAGCATGTTCAGAACCATGTTTCTGTGAATAACTCCTGAACCGTAAGTCCTAGACGCTCGCTCTTGGCTGCATTCGATTCAGCTCGTGGCAGCCAGTCTAAAAAACACTATCTTGGACTTCTCTGCATGTTTCCCAGGCGAGCAATTGGCAGCATGTTCAGAACCATGTTTCTGTGAATAACTCCTGAACCGTAAGTCCTAGACGCTCGCTCTTGGCTGCATTCGATTCAGCTCGTGGCAGCCAGTCTAAAAAACACTATCTTGGACTTCTCTGCATGTTTCCCAGGCGAGCAATTGGCAGCATGTTCAGAACCATGTTTCTGTGAATAACTCCTGAACCGTAAGTCCTAGACGCTCGCTCTTGGCTGCATTCGATTCAGCTCGTGGCAGCCAGTCTAAAAAACACTATCTTGGACTTCTCTGCATGTTTCCCAGGCGAGAAATTGGCAGCATGTTCAGAACCATGTTTCTGTGAATAACTCCTGAACCGTAAGTCCTAGACGCTCGATCTTGGCGGCATTCGTCTCAGCGCCTGGCAATTAGTATAGGAGCACTGTGTTTGACTTCTCTGGATGTTTCCCAGGCGAGTTATTGACAAGTAAATCCTAGACGCTCGATCTTGGTTATTTTCGCTTTCGCGGCTGGCAGTAAAAGAACCATGTTTCTGTGAATAACTCCTGAACCGTAAGTCCTAGACGCTCGCTCTTGGCTGCATTCGATTCAGCTCGTGGCAGCCAGTCTAAAAAACACTATCTTGGACTTCTCTGCATGTTTCCCAGGCGAGAAATTGGCAGCATGTTCAGAACCATGTTTCTGTGAATAACTCCTGAACCGTAAGTCCTAGACGCTCGATCTTGGCGGCATTCGTCTCAGCGCCTGGCAATTAGTATAGGAGCACTGTGTTTGACTTCTCTGGATGTTTCCCAGGCGAGTTATTGACAAGTAAATCCTAGACGCTCGATCTTGGTTATTTTCGCTTTCGCGGCTGGCAGTAAAAGAACCATGTTTCTGTGAATAACTCCTGAACCGTAAGTCCTAGACGCTCGCTCTTGGCTGCATTCGATTCAGCTCGTGGCAGCCAGTCTAAAAAACACTATCTTGGACTTCTCTGCATGTTTCCCAGGCGAGAAATTGGCAGCATGTTCAGAACCATGTTTCTGTGAATAACTCCTGAACCGTAAGTCCTAGACGCTCGATCTTGGCGGCATTCGTCTCAGCGCCTGGCAATTAGTATAGGAGCACTGTGTTTGACTTCTCTGGATGTTTCCCAGGCGAGTTATTGACAAGTAAATCCTAGACGCTCGATCTTGGTTATTTTCGCTTTCGCGGCTGGCAGTAAAAGAACCATGTTTCTGTGAATAACTCCTGAACCGTAAGTCCTAGACGCTCGCTCTTGGCTGCATTCGATTCAGCTCGTGGCAGCCAGTCTAAAAAACACTATCTTGGACTTCTCTGCATGTTTCCCAGACGAGAAATTGGCAGCATGTTCAGAACCATGTTTCTGTGAATAACTCCTGAACCGTAAGTCCTAGACGCTCGATCTTGGCGGCATTCGTCTCAGCGCCTGGCAATTAGTATAGGAGCACTGTGTTTGACTTCTCTGGATGTTTCCCAGGCGAGTTATTGACAAGTAAATCCTAGACGCTCGATCTTGGTTATTTTCGCTTTCGCGGCTGGCAGTAAAAGAACCATGTTTCTGTGAATAACTCCTGAACCGTAAGTCCTAGACGCTCGCTCTTGGCTGCATTCGATTCAGCTCGTGGCAGCCAGTCTAAAAAACACTATCTTGGACTTCTCTGCATGTTTCCCAGGCGAGCAATTGGCAGCATGTTCAGAACCATGTTTCTGTGAATAACTCCTGAACCGTAAGTCCTAGACGCTCGCTCTTGGCTGCATTCGATTCAGCTCGTGGCAGCCAGTCTAAAAAACACTATCTTGGACTTCTCTGCATGTTTCCCAGGCGAGCAATTGGCAGCATGTTCAGAACCATGTTTCTGTGAATAACTCCTGAACCGTAAGTCCTAGACGCTCGCTCTTGGCTGCATTCGATTCAGCTCGTGGCAGCCAGTCTAAAAAACACTATCTTGGACTTCTCTGCATGTTTCCCAGGCGAGCAATTGGCAGCATGTTCAGAACCATGTTTCTGTGAATAACTCCTGAACCGTAAGTCCTAGACGCTCGCTCTTGGCTGCATTCGATTCAGCTCGTGGCAGCCAGTCTAAAAAACACTATCTTGGACTTCTCTGCATGTTTCCCAGGCGAGCAATTGGCAGCATGTTCAGAACCATGTTTCTGTGAATAACTCCTGAACCGTAAGTCCTAGACGCTCGCTCTTGGCTGCATTCGATTCAGCTCGTGGCAGCCAGTCTAAAAAACACTATCTTGGACTTCTCTGCATGTTCCTAAGGCAAATGTTTCTAAAGCTAATTCTTGAACCGTAAGTCCTAGACGCTCGATCTTGGCGGCATTCGTCTCAGCGCCTGGCAATTAGTATAGGAGCACTGTGTTTGACTTCTCTGGATGTTTCCCAGGCGAGTTATTGACAAGTAAATCCTAGACGCTCGATCTTGGTTATTTTCGCTTTCGCGGCTGGCAGTAAAAGAACCATGTTTCTGTGAATAACTCCTGAACCGTAAGTCCTAGACGCTCGCTCTTGGCTGCATTCGATTCAGCTCGTGCAGCCAGTCTAAAAAGCACTATCTTGGACTTCTCTGCATGTTTCCCAGGCGAGCAATTGGCAGCATGTTCAGAACCATGTTTCTGTGAATAACTCCTGAACCGTAAGTCCTAGACGCTCGCTCTTGGCTGCATTCGATTCAGCTCGTGGCAGCCAGTCTAAAAAACACTATCTTGGACTTCTCTGCATGTTTCCCAGGCGAGCAATTGGCAGCATGTTCAGAACCATGTTTCTGTGAATAACTCCTGAACCGTAAGTCCTAGACGCTCGCTCTTGGCTGCATTCGATTCAGCTCGTGGCAGCCAGTCTAAAAAACACTATCTTGGACTTCTCTGCATATTTCCCAGGCGAGCAATTGGCAGCATGTTCAGAACCATGTTTCTGTGAATAACTCCTGAACCGTAAGTCCTAGACGCTCGATCTTGGCGGCATTCGTCTCAGCGCCTGGCAATTAGTATAGGAGCACTGTGTTTGACTTCTCTGGATGTTTCCCAGGCGAGTTATTGACAAGTAAATCCTAGACGCTCGATCTTGGTTATTTTCGCTTTCGCGGCTGGCAGTAAAAGAACCATGTTTCTGTGAATAACTCCTGAACCGTAAGTCCTAGACGCTCGCTCTTGGCTGCATTCGATTCAGCTCGTGGCAGCCAGTCTAAAAAACACTATCTTGGACTTCTCTGCATGTTTCCCAGACGAGAAATTGGCAGCATGTTCAGAACCATGTTTCTGTGAATAACTCCTGAACCGTAAGTCCTAGACGCTCGCTCTTGGCTGCATTCGATTCAGCTCGTGGCAGCCAGTCTAAAAAACACTATCTTGGACTTCTCTGCATGTTTCCCAGGCGAGCAATTGGCAGCATGTTCAGAACCATGTTTCTGTGAATAACTCCTGAACCGTAAGTCCTAGACGCTCGCTCTTGGGCTGCATTCGATTCAGCTCGTGGCAGCCAGTCTAAAAAACACTATCTTGGACTTCTCTGCATGTTTCCCAGGCGAGCAATTGGCAGCATGTTCAGAACCATGTTTCTGTGAATAACTCCTGAACCGTAAGTCCTAGACGCTCGCTCTTGGCTGCATTCGATTCAGCTCGTGGCAGCCAGTCTAAAAAACACTATCTTGGACTTCTCTGCATGTTTCCAGGCGAGCAATTGGCAGCATGTTCAGAACCATGTTTCTGTGAATAACTCCTGAACCGTAAGTCCTAGACGCTCGCTCTTGGCTGCATTCGATTCAGCTCGTGGCAGCCAGTCTAAAAAACACTATCTTGGACTTCTCTGCATGTTTCCCAGGCGAGCAATTGGCAGCATGTTCAGAACCATGTTTCTGTGAATAACTCCTGAACCGTAAGTCCTAGACGCTCGCTCTTGGCTGCATTCGATTCAGCTCGTGGCAGCCAGTCTAAAAAACACTATCTTGGACTTCTCTGCATGTTTCCCAGGCGAGAAATTGGCAGCATGTTCAGAACCATGTTTCTGTGAATAACTCCTGAACCGTAAGTCCTAGACGCTCGATCTTGGCGGCATTCGTCTCAGCGCCTGGCAATTAGTATAGGAGCACTGTGTTTGACTTCTCTGGATGTTTCCCAGGCGAGTTATTGACAAGTAAATCCTAGACGCTCGATCTTGGTTATTTTCGCTTTCGCGGCTGGCAGTAAAAGAACCATGTTTCTGTGAATAACTCCTGAACCGTAAGTCCTAGACGCTCGCTCTTGGCTGCATTCGATTCAGCTCGTGGCAGCCAGTCTAAAAAACACTATCTTGGACTTCTCTGCATGTTTCCCAGACGAGAAATTGGCAGCATGTTCAGAACCATGTTTCTGTGAATAACTCCTGAACCGTAAGTCCTAGACGCTCGATCTTGGCGGCATTCGTCTCAGCGCCTGGCAATTAGTATAGGAGCACTGTGTTTGACTTCTCTGGATGTTCCCAGGCGAGTTATTGACAAGTAAATCCTAGACGCTCGATCTTGGTTATTTTCGCTTTCGCGGCTGGCAGTAAAAGAACCATGTTTCTGTGAATAACTCCTGAACCGTAAGTCCTAGACGCTCGCTCTTGGCTGCATTCGATTCAGCTCGTGGCAGCCAGTCTAAAAAACACTATCTTGGACTTCTCTGCATGTTTCCCAGACGAGCAATTGGCAGCATGTTCAGAACCATGTTTCTGTGAATAACTCCTGAACCGTAAGTCCTAGACGCTCGCTCTTGGCTGCATTCGATTCAGCTCGTGGCAGCCAGTCTAAAAAAACACTATCTTGGACTTCTCTGCATGTTCCCCAGGCGAGCAATTGGCAGCATGTTCAGAACCATGTTTCTGTGAATAACTCCTGAACCGTAAGTCCTAGACGCTCGCTCTTGGCTGCATTCGATTCAGCTCGTGGCAGCCAGTCTAAAAAACACTATCTTGGACTTCTCTGCATGTTTCCCAGGCGAGAAATTGGCAGCATGTTCAGAACCATGTTTCTGTGAATAACTCCTGAACCGTAAGTCCTAGACGCTCGATCTTGGCGGCATTCGTCTCAGCGCTGGCAATTAGTATAGGAGCACTGTGTTTGACTTCTCTGGATGTTTCCCAGGCGAGTTATTGACAAGTAAATCCTAGACGCTCGATCTTGGTTATTTTCGCTTTCGCGGCTGGCAGTAAAAGAACCATGTTTCTGTGAATAACTCCTGAACCGTAAGTCCTAGACGCTCGCTCTTGGCTGCATTCGATTCAGCTCGTGGCAGCCAGTCTAAAAAACACTATCTTGGACTTCTCTGCATGTTTCCCAGGCGAGAAATTGGCAGCATGTTCAGAACCATGTTTCTGTGAATAACTCCTGAACCGTAAGTCCTAGACGCTCGATCTTGGCGGCATTCGTCTCAGCGCCTGGCAATTAGTATAGGAGCACTGTGTTTGACTTCTCTGGATGTTTCCCAGGCGAGTTATTGACAAGTAAATCCTAGACGCTCGATCTTGGTTATTTTCGCTTTCGCGGCTGGCAGTAAAAGAACCATGTTTCTGTGAATAACTCCTGAACCGTAAGTCCTAGACGCTCGCTCTTGGCTGCATTCGATTCAGCTCGTGGCAGCCAGTCTAAAAAACACTATCTTGGACTTCTCTGCATGTTTCCCAGGCGAGCAATTGGCAGCATGTTCAGAACCATGTTTCTGTGAATAACTCCTGAACCGTAAGTCCTAGACGCTCGCTCTTGGCTGCATTCGATTCAGCTCGTGGCAGCCAGTCTAAAAAACACTATCTTGGACTTCTCTGCATGTTTCCCAGGCGAGCAATTGGCAGCATGTTCAGAACCATGTTTCTGTGAATAACTCCTGAACCGTAAGTCCTAGACGCTCGCTCTTGGCTGCATTCGATTCAGCTCGTGGCAGCCAGTCTAAAAAACACTATCTTGGACTTCTCTGCATGTTTCCCAGGCGAGCAATTGGCAGCATGTTCAGAACCATGTTTCTGTGAATAACTCCTGAACCGTAAGTCCTAGACGCTCGCTCTTGGCTGCATTCGATTCAGCTCGTGGCAGCCAGTCTAAAAAACACTATCTTGGACTTCTCTGCATGTTTCCCAGGCGAGAAATTGGCAGCATGTTCAGAACCATGTTTCTGTGAATAACTCCTGAACCGTAAGTCCTAGACGCTCGATCTTGGCGGCATTCGTCTCAGCGCCTGGCAATTAGTATAGGAGCACTGTGTTTGACTTCTCTGGATGTTTCCCAGGCGAGTTATTGACAAGTAAATCCTAGACGCTCGATCTTGGTTATTTTCGCTTTCGCGGCTGGCAGTAAAAGAACCATGTTTCTGTGAATAACTCCTGAACCGTAAGTCCTAGACGCTCGCTCTTGGCTGCATTCGATTCAGCTCGTGGCAGCCAGTCTAAAAAACACTATCTTGGACTTCTCTGCATGTTTCCCAGGCGAGCAATTGGCAGCATGTTCAGAACCATGTTTCTGTGAATAACTCCTGAACCGTAAGTCCTAGACGCTCGCTCTTGGCTGCATTTGATTCAGCTCGTGGCAGCCAGTCTAAAAAACACTATCTTGGACTTCTCTGCATGTTTCCCAGGCGAGAAATTGGCAGCATGTTCAGAACCATGTTTCTGTGAATAACTCCTGAACCGTAAGTCCTAGACGCTCGATCTTGGCGGCATTCGTCTCAGCGCCTGGCAATTAGTATAGGAGCACTGTGTTTGACTTCTCTGGATGTTTCCCAGGCGAGTTATTGACAAGTAAATCCTAGACGCTCGATCTTGGTTATTTTCGCTTTCGCGGCTGGCAGTAAAAGAACCATGTTTCTGTGAATAACTCCTGAACCGTAAGTCCTAGACGCTCGCTCTTGGCTGCATTCGATTCAGCTCGTGGCAGCCAGTCTAAAAAACACTATCTTGGACTTCTCTGCATGTTTCCCAGGCGAGAAATTGGCAGCATGTTCAGAACCATGTTTCTGTGAATAACTCCTGAACCGTAAGTCCTAGACGCTCGCTCTTGGCTGCATTCGATTCAGCTCGTGGCAGCCAGTCTAAAAAACACTATCTTGGACTTCTCTGCATGTTTCCCAGGCGAGCAATTGGCAGCATGTTCAGAACCATGTTTCTGTGAATAACTCCTGAACCGTAAGTCCTAGACGCTCGCTCTTGGCTGCATTCGATTCAGCTCGTGGCAGCCAGTCTAAAAAACACTATCTTGGACTTCTCTGCATGTTTCCCAGGCGAGCAATTGGCAGCATGTTCAGAACCATGTTTCTGTGAATAACTCCTGAACCGTAAGTCCTAGACGCTCGCTCTTGGCTGCATTCGATTCAGCTCGTGGCAGCCAGTCTAAAAAACACTATCTTGGACTTCTCTGCATGTTTCCCAGGCGAGCAATTGGCAGCATGTTCAGAACCATGTTTCTGTGAATAACTCCTGAACCGTAAGTCCTAGACGCTCGCTCTTGGCTGCATTCGATTCAGCTCGTGGCAGCCAGTCTAAAAAACACTATCTTGGACTTCTCTGCATGTTTCCCAGGCGAGCAATTGGCAGCATGTTCAGAACCATGTTTCTGTGAATAACTCCTGAACCGTAAGTCCTAGACGCTCGCTCTTGGCTGCATTCGATTCAGCTCGTGGCAGCCAGTCTAAAAAACACTATCTTGGACTTCTCTGCATGTTTCCCAGGCGAGCAATTGGCAGCATGTTCAGAACCATGTTTCTGTGAATAACTCCTGAACCGTAAGTCCTAGACGCTCGCTCTTGGCTGCATTCGATTCAGCTCGTGGCAGCCAGTCTAAAAAACACTATCTTGGACTTCTCTGCATGTTTCCCAGGCGAGCAATTGGCAGCATGTTCAGAACCATGTTTCTGTGAATAACTCCTGAACCGTAAGTCCTAGACGCTCGCTCTTGGCTGCATTCGATTCAGCTCGTGGCAGCCAGTCTAAAAAACACTATCTTGGACTTCTCTGCATGTTTCCCAGGCGAGCAATTGGCAGCATGTTCAGAACCATGTTTCTGTGAATAACTCCTGAACCGTAAGTCCTAGACGCTCGCTCTTGGCTGCATTCGATTCAGCTCGTGCAGCCAGTCTAAAAAACACTATCTTGGACTTCTCTGCATATTTCCAGGCGAGCAATTGGCAGCATGTTCAGAACCATGTTTCTGTGAATAACTCCCTGAACCGTAAGTCCTAGACGCTCGATCTTGGCGGCATTCGTCTCAGCGCCTGGCAATTAGTATAGGAGCACTGTGTTTGACTTCTCTGGATGTTTCCCAGGCGAGTTATTGACAAGTAAATCCTAGACGCTCGATCTTGGTTATTTTCGCTTTCGCGGCTGGCAGTAAAAGAACCATGTTTCTGTGAATAACTCCTGAACCGTAAGTCCTAGACGCTCGCTCTTGGCTGCATTCGATTCAGCTCGTGGCAGCAGTCTAAAAAACACTATCTTGGACTTCTCTGCATGTTTCCCCAGACGAGAAATTGGCAGCATGTTCAGAACCATGTTTCTGTGAATAACTCCTGAACCGTAAGTCCTAGACGCTCGCTCTTGGCTGCATTCGATTCAGCTCGTGGCAGCCAGTCTAAAAAACACTATCTTGGACTTCTCTGCATGTTTCCCAGGCGAGCAATTGGCAGCATGTCAGAACCATGTTTCTGTGAATAACTCCTGAACCGTAAGTCCTAGACGCTCGCTCTTGGCTGCATTCGATTCAGCTCGTGGCAGCCAGTCTAAAAAACACTATCTTGGACTTCTCTGCATGTTTCCCCAGGCGAGCAATTGGCAGCATGTTCAGAACCATGTTTCTGTGAATAACTCCTGAACCGTAAGTCCTAGACGCTCGCTCTTGGCTGCATTCGATTCAGCTCGTGGCAGCCAGTCTAAAAAACACTATCTGGACTTCTCTGCATGTTTCCCAGGCGAGCAATTGGCAGCATGTTCAGAACCATGTTTCTGTGAATAACTCCTGAACCGTAAGTCCTAGACGCTCGCTCTTGGCTGCATTCGATTCAGCTCGTGGCAGCCAGTCTAAAAAACACTATCTTGGACTTCTCTGCATGTTTCCCAGGCGAGCAATTGGCAGCATGTTCAGAACCATGTTTCTGTGAATAACTCCTGAACCGTAAGTCCTAGACGCTCGCTCTTGGCTGCATTCGATTCAGCTCGTGCAGCCAGTCTAAAAAACACTATCTTGGACTTCTCTGCATGTTTCCCAGGCGAGAAATTGGCAGCATGTTCAGAACCATGTTTCTGTGAATAACTCCTGAACCGTAAGTCCTAGACGCTCGATCTTGGCGGCATTCGTCTCAGCGCCTGGCAATTAGTATAGGAGCACTGTGTTTGACTTCTCTGGATGTTTCCCAGGCGAGTTATTGACAAGTAAATCCTAGACGCTCGATCTTGTTATTTTCGCTTTCGCGGCTGGCAGTAAAGAACCATGTTTCTGTGAATAACTCCTGAACCGTAAGTCCTAGACGCTCGCTCTTGGCTGCATTCGATTCAGCTCGTGGCAGCCAGTCTAAAAAACACTATCTTGGACTTCTCTGCATGTTTCCCAGACGAGAAATTGGCAGCATGTTCAGAACCATGTTTCTGTGAATAACTCCTGAACCGTAAGTCCTAGACGCTCGATCTTGGCGGCATTCGTCTCAGCGCCTGGCAATTAGTATAGGAGCACTGTGTTTGACTTCTCTGGATGTTTCCCAGGCGAGTTATTGACAAGTAAATCCTAGACGCTCGATCTTGGTTATTTTCGCTTTCGCGCTGGCAGTAAAAGAACCATGTTTCTGTGAATAACTCCTGAACCGTAAGTCCTAGACGCTCGCTCTTGGCTGCATTCGATTCAGCTCGTGGCAGCCAGTCTAAAAACACTATCTTGGACTTCTCTGCATGTTTCCCAGACGAGCAATTGGCAGCATGTTCAGAACCATGTTTCTGTGAATAACTCCTGAACCGTAAGTCCTAGACGCTCGCTCTTGGCTGCATTCGATTCAGCTCGTGGCAGCCAGTCTAAAAAAACACTATCTTGGACTTCTCTGCATGTTTCCCAGGCGAGCAATTGGCAGCATGTTCAGAACCATGTTTCTGTGAATAACTCCTGAACCGTAAGTCCTAGACGCTCGCTCTTGGCTGGCTGCATTCGATTCAGCTCGTGGCAGCCAGTCTAAAAAACACTATCTTGGACTTCTCTGCATGTTTCCCAGGCGAGAAATTGGCAGCATGTTCAGAACCATGTTTCTGTGAATAACTCCTGAACCGTAAGTCCTAGACGCTCGATCTTGGCGGCATTCGTCTCAGCGCCTGGCAATTAGTATAGGAGCACTGTGTTTGACTTCTCTGGATGTTTCCCAGGCGAGTTATTGACAAGTAAATCCTAGACGCTCGATCTTGGTTATTTTCGCTTTCGCGGCTGGCAGTAAAAGAACCATGTTTCTGTGAATAACTCCTGAACCGTAAGTCCTAGACGCTCGCTCTTGGCTGCATTCGATTCAGCTCGTGGCAGCCAGTCTAAAAAACACTATCTTGGACTTCTCTGCATGTTTCCCAGGCGAGAAATTGGCAGCATGTTCAGAACCATGTTTCTGTGAATAACTCCTGAACCGTAAGTCCTAGACGCTCGATCTTGGCGGCATTCGTCTCAGCGCCTGGCAATTAGTATAGGAGCACTGTGTTTGACTTCTCTGGATGTTTCCCAGGCGAGTTATTGACAAGTAAATCCTAGACGCTCGATCTTGGTTATTTTCGCTTTCGCGGCTGGCAGTAAAAGAACCATGTTTCTGTGAATAACTCCTGAACCGTAAGTCCTAGACGCTCGCTCTTGGCTGCATTCGATTCAGCTCGTGGCAGCCAGTCTAAAAAACACTATCTTGGACTTCTCTGCATGTTTCCCAGGCGAGCAATTGGCAGCATGTTCAGAACCATGTTTCTGTGAATAACTCCTGAACCGTAAGTCCTAGACGCTCGCTCTTGGCTGCATTCGATTCAGCTCGTGGCAGCCAGTCTAAAAAACACTATCTTGGACTTCTCTGCATGTTTCCCAGGCGAGCAATTGGCAGCATGTTCAGAACCATGTTTCTGTGAATAACTCCTGAACCGTAAGTCCTAGACGCTCGCTCTTGGCTGCATTCGATTCAGCTCGTGGCAGCCAGTCTAAAAAACACTATCTTGGACTTCTCTGCATGTTTCCCAGGCGAGCAATTGGCAGCATGTTCAGAACCATGTTTCTGTGAATAACTCCTGAACCGTAAGTCCTAGACGCTCGCTCTTGGCTGCATTCGATTCAGCTCGTGGCAGCCAGTCTAAAAAACACTATCTTGGACTTCTCTGCATGTTTCCCAGGCGAGAAATTGGCAGCATGTTCAGAACCATGTTTCTGTGAATAACTCCTGAACCGTAAGTCCTAGACGCTCGATCTTGGCGGCATTCGTCTCAGCGCCTGGCAATTAGTATAGGAGCACTGTGTTTGACTTCTCTGGATGTTTCCCAGGCGAGTTATTGACAAGTAAATCCTAGACGCTCGATCTTGGTTATTTTCGCTTTCGCGGCTGGCAGTAAAAGAACCATGTTTCTGTGAATAACTCCTGAACCGTAAGTCCTAGACGCTCGCTCTTGGCTGCATTCGATTCAGCTCGTGGCAGCCAGTCTAAAAAACACTATCTTGGACTTCTCTGCATGTTTCCCAGGCGAGCAATTGGCAGCATGTTCAGAACCATGTTTCTGTGAATAACTCCTGAACCGTAAGTCCTAGACGCTCGCTCTTGGCTGCATTTGATTCAGCTCGTGGCAGCCAGTCTAAAAAACACTATCTTGGACTTCTCTGCATGTTTCCCAGGCGAGAAATTGGCAGCATGTTCAGAACCATGTTTCTGTGAATAACTCCTGAACCGTAAGTCCTAGACGCTCGATCTTGGCGGCATTCGTCTCAGCGCCTGGCAATTAGTATAGGAGCACTGTGTTTGACTTCTCTGGATGTTTCCCAGGCGAGTTATTGACAAGTAAATCCTAGACGCTCGATCTTGGTTATTTTCGCTTTCGCGGCTGGCAGTAAAAGAACCATGTTTCTGTGAATAACTCCTGAACCGTAAGTCCTAGACGCTCGCTCTTGGCTGCATTCGATTCAGCTCGTGGCAGCCAGTCTAAAAAACACTATCTTGGACTTCTCTGCATGTTTCCCAGGCGAGAAATTGGCAGCATGTTCAGAACCATGTTTCTGTGAATAACTCCTGAACCGTAAGTCCTAGACGCTCGCTCTTGGCTGCATTCGATTCAGCTCGTGGCAGCCAGTCTAAAAAACACTATCTTGGACTTCTCTGCATGTTTCCCAGGCGAGCAATTGGCAGCATGTTCAGAACCATGTTTCTGTGAATAACTCCTGAACCGTAAGTCCTAGACGCTCGCTCTTGGCTGCATTCGATTCAGCTCGTGGCAGCCAGTCTAAAAAACACTATCTTGGACTTCTCTGCATGTTTCCCAGGCGAGCAATTGGCAGCATGTTCAGAACCATGTTTCTGTGAATAACTCCTGAACCGTAAGTCCTAGACGCTCGCTCTTGGCTGCATTCGATTCAGCTCGTGGCAGCCAGTCTAAAAAACACTATCTTGGACTTCTCTGCATGTTTCCCAGGCGAGCAATTGGCAGCATGTTCAGAACCATGTTTCTGTGAATAACTCCTGAACCGTAAGTCCTAGACGCTCGCTCTTGGCTGCATTCGATTCAGCTCGTGGCAGCCAGTCTAAAAAACACTATCTTGGACTTCTCTGCATGTTTCCCAGGCGAGAAATTGGCAGCATGTTCAGAACCATGTTTCTGTGAATAACTCCTGAACCGTAAGTCCTAGACGCTCGATCTTGGCGGCATTCGTCTCAGCGCCTGGCAATTAGTATAGGAGCACTGTGTTTGACTTCTCTGGATGTTTCCCAGGCGAGTTATTGACAAGTAAATCCTAGACGCTCGATCTTGGTTATTTTCGCTTTCGCGGCTGGCAGTAAAAGAACCATGTTTCTGTGAATAACTCCTGAACCGTAAGTCCTAGACGCTCGCTCTTGGCTGCATTCGATTCAGCTCGTGGCAGCCAGTCTAAAAAACACTATCTTGGACTTCTCTGCATGTTTCCCAGGCGAGCAATTGGCAGCATGTTCAGAACCATGTTTCTGTGAATAACTCCTGAACCGTAAGTCCTAGACGCTCGCTCTTGGCTGCATTCGATTCAGCTCGTGGCAGCCAGTCTAAAAAACACTATCTTGGACTTCTCTGCATGTTTCCCAGGCGAGAAATTGGCAGCATGTTCAGAACCATGTTTCTGTGAATAACTCCTGAACCGTAAGTCCTAGACGCTCGATCTTGGCGGCATTCGTCTCAGCGCCTGGCAATTAGTATAGGAGCACTGTGTTTGACTTCTCTGGATGTTTCCCAGGCGAGTTATTGACAAGTAAATCCTAGACGCTCGATCTTGGTTATTTTCGCTTTCGCGGCTGGCAGTAAAAGAACCATGTTTCTGTGAATAACTCCTGAACCGTAAGTCCTAGACGCTCGCTCTTGGCTGCATTCGATTCAGCTCGTGGCAGCCAGTCTAAAAAACACTATCTTGGACTTCTCTGCATGTTTCCCAGGCGAGCAATTGGCAGCATGTTCAGAACCATGTTTCTGTGAATAACTCCTGAACCGTAAGTCCTAGACGCTCGCTCTTGGCTGCATTCGATTCAGCTCGTGGCAGCCAGTCTAAAAAACACTATCTTGGACTTCTCTGCATGTTTCCCAGGCGAGCAATTGGCAGCATGTTCAGAACCATGTTTCTGTGAATAACTCCTGAACCGTAAGTCCTAGACGCTCGCTCTTGGCTGCATTCGATTCAGCTCGTGGCAGCCAGTCTAAAAAACACTATCTTGGACTTCTCTGCATGTTTCCCAGGCGAGCAATTGGCAGCATGTTCAGAACCATGTTTCTGTGAATAACTCCTGAACCGTAAGTCCTAGACGCTCGCTCTTGGCTGCATTCGATTCAGCTCGTGGCAGCCAGTCTAAAAAACACTATCTTGGACTTCTCTGCATGTTTCCCAGGCGAGCAATTGGCAGCATGTTCAGAACCATGTTTCTGTGAATAACTCCTGAACCGTAAGTCCTAGACGCTCGCTCTTGGCTGCATTCGATTCAGCTCGTGGCAGCCAGTCTAAAAAACACTATCTTGGACTTCTCTGCATGTTTCCCAGGCGAGCAATTGGCAGCATGTTCAGAACCATGTTTCTGTGAATAACTCCTGAACCGTAAGTCCTAGACGCTCGCTCTTGGCTGCATTCGATTCAGCTCGTGGCAGCCAGTCTAAAAAACACTATCTTGGACTTCTCTGCATGTTTCCCAGGCGAGAAATTGGCAGCATGTTCAGAACCATGTTTCTGTGAATAACTCCTGGACCGTAAGTCCTAGACCCTCGATCTTGGCGGCATTCGTCTCAGCGCCTGGCAATTAGTATAGGAGCACTGTGTTTGACTTCTCTGGATGTTTCCCAGGCGAGTTATTGACAAGTAAATCCTAGACGCTCGATCTTGGTTATTTTCGCTTTCGCGGCTGGCAGTAAAAGAACCATGTTTCTGTGAATAACTCCTGAACCGTAAGTCCTAGACGCTCGCTCTTGGCTGCATTCGATTCAGCTCGTGGCAGCCAGTCTAAAAAACACTATCTTGGACTTCTCTGCATGTTTCCCAGGCGAGCAATTGGCAGCATGTTCAGAACCATGTTTCTGTGAATAACTCCTGAACCGTAAGTCCTAGACGCTCGCTCTTGGCTGCATTCGATTCAGCTCGTGGCAGCCAGTCTAAAAAACACTATCTTGGACTTCTCTGCATGTTTCCCAGGCGAGAAATTGGCAGCATGTTCAGAACCATGTTTCTGTGAATAACTCCTGAACCGTAAGTCCTAGACGCTCGATCTTGGCGGCATTCGTCTCAGCGCCTGGCAATTAGTATAGGAGCACTGTGTTTGACTTCTCTGGATGTTTCCCAGGCGAGTTATTGACAAGTAAATCCTAGACGCTCGATCTTGGTTATTTTCGCTTTCGCGGCTGGCAGTAAAAGAACCATGTTTCTGTGAATAACTCCTGAACCGTAAGTCCTAGACGCTCGCTCTTGGCTGCATTCGATTCAGCTCGTGGCAGCCAGTCTAAAAAACACTATCTTGGACTTCTCTGCATGTTTCCCAGGCGAGAAATTGGCAGCATGTTCAGAACCATGTTTCTGTGAATAACTCCTGAACCGTAAGTCCTAGACGCTCGATCTTGGCGGCATTCGTCTCAGCGCCTGGCAATTAGTATAGGAGCACTGTGTTTGACTTCTCTGGATGTTTCCCAGGCGAGTTATTGACAAGTAAATCCTAGACGCTCGATCTTGGTTATTTTCGCTTTCGCGGCTGGCAGTAAAAGAACCATGTTTCTGTGAATAACTCCTGAACCGTAAGTCCTAGACGCTCGCTCTTGGCTGCATTCGATTCAGCTCGTGGCAGCCAGTCTAAAAAACACTATCTTGGACTTCTCTGCATGTTTCCCAGGCGAGCAATTGGCAGCATGTTCAGAACCATGTTTCTGTGAATAACTCCTGAACCGTAAGTCCTAGACGCTCGCTCTTGGCTGCATTCGATTCAGCTCGTGGCAGCCAGTCTAAAAAACACTATCTTGGACTTCTCTGCATGTTTCCCAGGCGAGCAATTGGCAGCATGTTCAGAACCATGTTTCTGTGAATAACTCCTGAACCGTAAGTCCTAGACGCTCGCTCTTGGCTGCATTCGATTCAGCTCGTGGCAGCCAGTCTAAAAAACACTATCTTGGACTTCTCTGCATGTTTCCCAGGCGAGCAATTGGCAGCATGTTCAGAACCATGTTTCTGTGAATAACTCCTGAACCGTAAGTCCTAGACGCTCGCTCTTGGCTGCATTCGATTCAGCTCGTGGCAGCCAGTCTAAAAAACACTATCTTGGACTTCTCTGCATGTTTCCCAGGCGAGAAATTGGCAGCATGTTCAGAACCATGTTTCTGTGAATAACTCCTGAACCGTAAGTCCTAGACGCTCGATCTTGGCGGCATTCGTCTCAGCGCCTGGCAATTAGTATAGGAGCACTGTGTTTGACTTCTCTGGATGTTTCCCAGGCGAGTTATTGACAAGTAAATCCTAGACGCTCGATCTTGGTTATTTTCGCTTTCGCGGCTGGCAGTAAAAGAACCATGTTTCTGTGAATAACTCCTGAACCGTAAGTCCTAGACGCTCGCTCTTGGCTGCATTCGATTCAGCTCGTGGCAGCCAGTCTAAAAAACACTATCTTGGACTTCTCTGCATGTTTCCCAGGCGAGAAATTGGCAGCATGTTCAGAACCATGTTTCTGTGAATAACTCCTGAACCGTAAGTCCTAGACGCTTGATCTTGGCGGCATTCGTCTCAGCGCCTGGCAATTAGTATAGGAGCACTGTGTTTGACTTCTCTGGATGTTTCCCAGGCGAGTTATTGACAAGTAAATCCTAGACGCTCGATCTTGGTTATTTTCGCTTTCGCGGCTGGCAGTAAAAGAACCATGTTTCTGTGAATAACTCCTGAACCGTAAGTCCTAGACGCTCGCTCTTGGCTGCATTCGATTCAGCTCGTGGCAGCCAGTCTAAAAAACACTATCTTGGACTTCTCTGCATGTTTCCCAGGCGAGCAATTGGCAGCATGTTCAGAACCATGTTTCTGTGAATAACTCCTGAACCGTAAGTCCTAGACGCTCGCTCTTGGCTGCATTCGATTCAGCTCGTGGCAGCCAGTCTAAAAAACACTATCTTGGACTTCTCTGCATGTTTCCCAGGCGAGCAATTGGCAGCATGTTCAGAACCATGTTTCTGTGAATAACTCCTGAACCGTAAGTCCTAGACGCTCGCTCTTGGCTGCATTCGATTCAGCTCGTGGCAGCCAGTCTAAAAAACACTATCTTGGACTTCTCTGCATGTTTCCCAGGCGAGAAATTGGCAGCATGTTCAGAACCATGTTTCTGTGAATAACTCCTGAACCGTAAGTCCTAGACGCTCGATCTTGGCGGCATTCGTCTCAGCGCCTGGCAATTAGTATAGGAGCACTGTGTTTGACTTCTCTGGATGTTTCCCAGGCGAGTTATTGACAAGTAAATCCTAGACGCTCGATCTTGGTTATTTTCGCTTTCGCGGCTGGCAGTAAAAGAACCATGTTTCTGTGAATAACTCCTGAACCGTAAGTCCTAGACGCTCGCTCTTGGCTGCATTCGATTCAGCTCGTGGCAGCCAGTCTAAAAAACACTATCTTGGACTTCTCTGCATGTTTCCCAGACGAGAAATTGGCAGCATGTTCAGAACCATGTTTCTGTGAATAACTCCTGAACCGTAAGTCCTAGACGCTCGATCTTGGCGGCATTCGTCTCAGCGCCTGGCAATTAGTATAGGAGCACTGTGTTTGACTTCTCTGGATGTTTCCCAGGCGAGTTATTGACAAGTAAATCCTAGACGCTCGATCTTGGTTATTTTCGCTTTCGCGGCTGGCAGTAAAAGAACCATGTTTCTGTGAATAACTCCTGAACCGTAAGTCCTAGACGCTCGCTCTTGGCTGCATTCGATTCAGCTCGTGGCAGCCAGTCTAAAAAACACTATCTTGGACTTCTCTGCATGTTTCCCAGGCGAGCAATTGGCAGCATGTTCAGAACCATGTTTCTGTGAATAACTCCTGAACCGTAAGTCCTAGACGCTCGCTCTTGGCTGCATTCGATTCAGCTCGTGGCAGCCAGTCTAAAAAACACTATCTTGGACTTCTCTGCATGTTTCCCAGGCGAGCAATTGGCAGCATGTTCAGAACCATGTTTCTGTGAATAACTCCTGAACCGTAAGTCCTAGACGCTCGCTCTTGGCTGCATTCGATTCAGCTCGTGGCAGCCAGTCTAAAAAACACTATCTTGGACTTCTCTGCATGTTTCCCAGGCGAGAAATTGGCAGCATGTTCAGAACCATGTTTCTGTGAATAACTCCTGAACCGTAAGTCCTAGACGCTCGATCTTGGCGGCATTCGTCTCAGCGCCTGGCAATTAGTATAGGAGCACTGTGTTTGACTTCTCTGGATGTTTCCCAGGCGAGTTATTGACAAGTAAATCCTAGACGCTCGATCTTGGTTATTTTCGCTTTCGCGGCTGGCAGTAAAAGAACCATGTTTCTGTGAATAACTCCTGAACCGTAAGTCCTAGACGCTCGCTCTTGGCTGCATTCGATTCAGCTCGTGGCAGCCAGTCTAAAAAACACTATCTTGGACTTCTCTGCATGTTTCCCAGGCGAGAAATTGGCAGCATGTTCAGAACCATGTTTCTGTGAATAACTCCTGAACCGTAAGTCCTAGACGCTCGATCTTGGCGGCATTCGTCTCAGCGCCTGGCAATTAGTATAGGAGCACTGTGTTTGACTTCTCTGGATGTTTCCCAGGCGAGTTATTGACAAGTAAATCCTAGACGCTCGATCTTGGTTATTTTCGCTTTCGCGGCTGGCAGTAAAAGAACCATGTTTCTGTGAATAACTCCTGAACCGTAAGTCCTAGACGCTCGCTCTTGGCTGCATTCGATTCAGCTCGTGGCAGCCAGTCTAAAAAACACTATCTTGGACTTCTCTGCATGTTTCCCAGGCGAGCAATTGGCAGCATGTTCAGAACCATGTTTCTGTGAATAACTCCTGAACCGTAAGTCCTAGACGCTCGCTCTTGGCTGCATTCGATTCAGCTCGTGGCAGCCAGTCTAAAAAACACTATCTTGGACTTCTCTGCATGTTTCCCAGGCGAGCAATTGGCAGCATGTTCAGAACCATGTTTCTGTGAATAACTCCTGAACCGTAAGTCCTAGACGCTCGCTCTTGGCTGCATTCGATTCAGCTCGTGGCAGCCAGTCTAAAAAACACTATCTTGGACTTCTCTGCATGTTTCCCAGGCGAGCAATTGGCAGCATGTTCAGAACCATGTTTCTGTGAATAACTCCTGAACCGTAAGTCCTAGACGCTCGCTCTTGGCTGCATTCGATTCAGCTCGTGGCAGCCAGTCTAAAAAACACTATCTTGGACTTCTCTGCATGTTTCCCAGGCGAGCAATTGGCAGCATGTTCAGAACCATGTTTCTGTGAATAACTCCTGAACCGTAAGTCCTAGACGCTCGCTCTTGGCTGCATTCGATTCAGCTCGTGGCAGCCAGTCTAAAAAACACTATCTTGGACTTCTCTGCATGTTTCCCAGGCGAGCAATTGGCAGCATGTTCAGAACCATGTTTCTGTGAATAACTCCTGAACCGTAAGTCCTAGACGCTCGCTCTTGGCTGCATTCGATTCAGCTCGTGGCAGCCAGTCTAAAAAACACTATCTTGGACTTCTCTGCATGTTTCCCAGGCGAGCAATTGGCAGCATGTTCAGAACCATGTTTCTGTGAATAACTCCTGAACCGTAAGTCCTAGACGCTCGCTCTTGGCTGCATTCGATTCAGCTCGTGGCAGCCAGTCTAAAAAACACTATCTTGGACTTCTCTGCATGTTCCTAAGGCAAATGTTTCTAAAGCTAATTCTTGAACCGTAAGTCCTAGACGCTCGATCTTGGCGGCATTCGTCTCAGCGCCTGGCAATTAGTATAGGAGCACTGTGTTTGACTTCTCTGGATGTTTCCCAGGCGAGTTATTGACAAGTAAATCCTAGACGCTCGATCTTGGTTATTTTCGCTTTCGCGGCTGGCAGTAAAAGAACCATGTTTCTGTGAATAACTCCTGAACCGTAAGTCCTAGACGCTCGCTCTTGGCTGCATTCGATTCAGCTCGTGGCAGCCAGTCTAAAAAACACTATCTTGGACTTCTCTGCATGTTTCCCAGGCGAGCAATTGGCAGCATGTTCAGAACCATGTTTCTGTGAATAACTCCTGAACCGTAAGTCCTAGACGCTCGCTCTTGGCTGCATTCGATTCAGCTCGTGGCAGCCAGTCTAAAAAACACTATCTTGGACTTCTCTGCATGTTTCCCAGGCGAGCAATTGGCAGCATGTTCAGAACCATGTTTCTGTGAATAACTCCTGAACCGTAAGTCCTAGACGCTCGCTCTTGGCTGCATTCGATTCAGCTCGTGGCAGCCAGTCTAAAAAACACTATCTTGGACTTCTCTGCATGTTTCCCAGGCGAGCAATTGGCAGCATGTTCAGAACCATGTTTCTGTGAATAACTCCTGAACCGTAAGTCCTAGACGCTCGCTCTTGGCTGCATTCGATTCAGCTCGTGGCAGCCAGTCTAAAAAACACTATCTTGGACTTCTCTGCATGTTCCTAAGGCAAATGTTTCTAAAGCTAATTCTTGAACCGTAAGTCCTAGACGCTCGATCTTGGCGGCATTCGTCTCAGCGCCTGGCAATTAGTATAGGAGCACTGTGTTTGACTTCTCTGGATGTTTCCCAGGCGAGTTATTGACAAGTAAATCCTAGACGCTCGATCTTGGTTATTTTCGCTTTCGCGGCTGGCAGTAAAAGAACCATGTTTCTGTGAATAACTCCTGAACCGTAAGTCCTAGACGCTCGCTCTTGGCTGCATTCGATTCAGCTCGTGGCAGCCAGTCTAAAAAACACTATCTTGGACTTCTCTGCATGTTTCCCAGGCGAGCAATTGGCAGCATGTTCAGAACCATGTTTCTGTGAATAACTCCTGAACCGTAAGTCCTAGACGCTCGCTCTTGGCTGCATTCGATTCAGCTCGTGGCAGCCAGTCTAAAAAACACTATCTTGGACTTCTCTGCATGTTTCCCAGGCGAGCAATTGGCAGCATGTTCAGAACCATGTTTCTGTGAATAACTCCTGAACCGTAAGTCCTAGACGCTCGCTCTTGGCTGCATTCGATTCAGCTCGTGGCAGCCAGTCTAAAAAACACTATCTTGGACTTCTCTGCATGTTTCCCAGGCGAGCAATTGGCAGCATGTTCAGAACCATGTTTCTGTGAATAACTCCTGAACCGTAAGTCCTAGACGCTCGCTCTTGGCTGCATTCGATTCAGCTCGTTGCAGCCAGTCTAAAAAACACTATCTTGGACTTCTCTGCATGTTCCTAAGGCAAATGTTTCTAAAGCTAATTCTTGAACCGTAAGTCCTAGACGCTCGATCTTGGCGGCATTCGTCTCAGCGCCTGGCAATTAGTATAGGAGCACTGTGTTTGACTTCTCTGGATGTTTCCCAGGCGAGTTATTGACAAGTAAATCCTAGACGCTCGATCTTGGTTATTTTCGCTTTCGCGGCTGGCAGTAAAAGAACCATGTTTCTGTGAATAACTCCTGAACCGTAAGTCCTAGACGCTCGCTCTTGGCTGCATTCGATTCAGCTCGTGGCAGCCAGTCTAAAAAACACTATCTTGGACTTCTCTGCATGTTTCCCAGGCGAGCAATTGGCAGCATGTTCAGAACCATGTTTCTGTGAATAACTCCTGAACCGTAAGTCCTAGACGCTCGCTCTTGGCTGCATTCGATTCAGCTCGTGGCAGCCAGTCTAAAAAACACTATCTTGGACTTCTCTGCATGTTTCCCAGGCGAGCAATTGGCAGCATGTTCAGAACCATGTTTCTGTGAATAACTCCTGAACCGTAAGTCCTAGACGCTCGCTCTTGGCTGCATTCGATTCAGCTCGTGGCAGCCAGTCTAAAAAACACTATCTTGGACTTCTCTGCATGTTTCCCAGGCGAGCAATTGGCAGCATGTTCAGAACCATGTTTCTGTGAATAACTCCTGAACCGTAAGTCCTAGACGCTCGCTCTTGGCTGCATTCGATTCAGCTCGTGGCAGCCAGTCTAAAAAACACTATCTTGGACTTCTCTGCATGTTTCCCAGGCGAGAAATTGGCAGCATGTTCAGAACCATGTTTCTGTGAATAACTCCTGAACCGTAAGTCCTAGACGCTCGATCTTGGCGGCATTCGTCTCAGCGCCTGGCAATTAGTATAGGAGCACTGTGTTTGACTTCTCTGGATGTTTCCCAGGCGAGTTATTGACAAGTAAATCCTAGACGCTCGATCTTGGTTATTTTCGCTTTCGCGGCTGGCAGTAAAAGAACCATGTTTCTGTGAATAACTCCTGAACCGTAAGTCCTAGACGCTCGCTCTTGGCTGCATTCGATTCAGCTCGTGGCAGCCAGTCTAAAAAACACTATCTTGGACTTCTCTGCATGTTTCCCAGGCGAGCAATTGGCAGCATGTTCAGAACCATGTTTCTGTGAATAACTCCTGAACCGTAAGTCCTAGACGCTCGCTCTTGGCTGCATTCGATTCAGCTCGTGGCAGCCAGTCTAAAAAACACTATCTTGGACTTCTCTGCATGTTTCCCAGGCGAGCAATTGGCAGCATGTTCAGAACCATGTTTCTGTGAATAACTCCTGAACCGTAAGTCCTAGACGCTCGCTCTTGGCTGCATTCGATTCAGCTCGTGGCAGCCAGTCTAAAAAACACTATCTTGGACTTCTCTGCATGTTTCCCAGGCGAGCAATTGGCAGCATGTTCAGAACCATGTTTCTGTGAATAACTCCTGAACCGTAAGTCCTAGACGCTCGCTCTTGGCTGCATTCGATTCAGCTCGTGGCAGCCAGTCTAAAAAACACTATCTTGGACTTCTCTGCATGTTCCTAAGGCAAATGTTTCTAAAGCTAATTCTTGAACCGTAAGTCCTAGACGCTCGATCTTGGCGGCATTCGTCTCAGCGCCTGGCAATTAGTATAGGAGCACTGTGTTTGACTTCTCTGGATGTTTCCCAGGCGAGTTATTGACAAGTAAATCCTAGACGCTCGATCTTGGTTATTTTCGCTTTCGCGGCTGGCAGTAAAAGAACCATGTTTCTGTGAATAACTCCTGAACCGTAAGTCCTAGACGCTCGCTCTTGGCTGCATTCGATTCAGCTCGTGGCAGCCAGTCTAAAAAACACTATCTTGGACTTCTCTGCATGTTTCCCAGGCGAGCAATTGGCAGCATGTTCAGAACCATGTTTCTGTGAATAACTCCTGAACCGTAAGTCCTAGACGCTCGCTCTTGGCTGCATTCGATTCAGCTCGTGGCAGCCAGTCTAAAAAACACTATCTTGGACTTCTCTGCATGTTTCCCAGGCGAGCAATTGGCAGCATGTTCAGAACCATGTTTCTGTGAATAACTCCTGAACCGTAAGTCCTAGACGCTCGCTCTTGGCTGCATTCGATTCAGCTCGTGGCAGCCAGTCTAAAAAACACTATCTTGGACTTCTCTGCATGTTCCTAAGGCAAATGTTTCTAAAGCTAATTCTTGAACCGTAAGTCCTAGACGCTCGATCTTGGCGGCATTCGTCTCAGCGCCTGGCAATTAGTATAGGAGCACTGTGTTTGACTTCTCTGGATGTTTCCCAGGCGAGTTATTGACAAGTAAATCCTAGACGCTCGATCTTGGTTATTTTCGCTTTCGCGGCTGGCAGTAAAAGAACCATGTTTCTGTGAATAACTCCTGAACCGTAAGTCCTAGACGCTCGCTCTTGGCTGCATTCGATTCAGCTCGTGGCAGCCAGTCTAAAAAACACTATCTTGGACTTCTCTGCATGTTTCCCAGGCGAGCAATTGGCAGCATGTTCAGAACCATGTTTCTGTGAATAACTCCTGAACCGTAAGTCCTAGACGCTCGCTCTTGGCTGCATTCGATTCAGCTCGTGGCAGCCAGTCTAAAAAACACTATCTTGGACTTCTCTGCATGTTTCCCAGGCGAGCAATTGGCAGCATGTTCAGAACCATGTTTCTGTGAATAACTCCTGAACCGTAAGTCCTAGACGCTCGATCTTGGCGGCATTCGATTCAGCTCGTGGCAGCCAGTCTAAAAAACACTATCTTGGACTTCTCTGCATGTTTCCCAGGCGAGCAATTGGCAGCATGTTCAGAACCATGTTTCTGTGAATAACTCCTGAACCGTAAGTCCTAGACGCTCGCTCTTGGCTGCATTCGATTCAGCTCGTGGCAGCCAGTCTAAAAAACACTATCTTGGACTTCTCTGCATGTTCCTAAGGCAAATGTTTCTAAAGCTAATTCTTGAACCGTAAGTCCTAGACGCTCGATCTTGGCGGCATTCGTCTCAGCGCCTGGCAATTAGTATAGGAGCACTGTGTTTGACTTCTCTGGATGTTTCCCAGGCGAGTTATTGACAAGTAAATCCTAGACGCTCGATCTTGGTTATTTTCGCTTTCGCGGCTGGCAGTAAAAGAACCATGTTTCTGTGAATAACTCCTGAACCGTAAGTCCTAGACGCTCGCTCTTGGCTGCATTCGATTCAGCTCGTGGCAGCCAGTCTAAAAAACACTATCTTGGACTTCTCTGCATGTTTCCCAGGCGAGCAATTGGCAGCATGTTCAGAACCATGTTTCTGTGAATAACTCCTGAACCGTAAGTCCTAGACGCTCGCTCTTGGCTGCATTCGATTCAGCTCGTGGCAGCCAGTCTAAAAAACACTATCTTGGACTTCTCTGCATGTTCCTAAGGCAAATGTTTCTAAAGCTAATTCTTGAACCGTAAGTCCTAGACGCTCGATCTTGGCGGCATTCGTCTCAGCGCCTGGCAATTAGTATAGGAGCACTGTGTTTGACTTCTCTGGATGTTTCCCAGGCGAGTTATTGACAAGTAAATCCTAGACGCTCGATCTTGGTTATTTTCGCTTTCGCGGCTGGCAGTAAAAGAACCATGTTTCTGTGAATAACTCCTGAACCGTAAGTCCTAGACGCTCGCTCTTGGCTGCATTCGATTCAGCTCGTGGCAGCCAGTCTAAAAAACACTATCTTGGACTTCTCTGCATGTTTCCCAGGCGAGCAATTGGCAGCATGTTCAGAACCATGTTTCTGTGAATAACTCCTGAACCGTAAGTCCTAGACGCTCGCTCTTGGCTGCATTCGATTCAGCTCGTGGCAGCCAGTCTAAAAAACACTATCTTGGACTTCTCTGCATGTTTCCCAGGCGAGCAATTGGCAGCATGTTCAGAACCATGTTTCTGTGAATAACTCCTGAACCGTAAGTCCTAGACGCTCGCTCTTGGCTGCATTCGATTCAGCTCGTGGCAGCCAGTCTAAAAAACACTATCTTGGACTTCTCTGCATGTTTCCCAGGCGAGCAATTGGCAGCATGTTCAGAACCATGTTTCTGTGAATAACTCCTGAACCGTAAGTCCTAGACGCTCGCTCTTGGCTGCATTCGATTCAGCTCGTGGCAGCCAGTCTAAAAAACACTATCTTGGACTTCTCTGCATGTTTCCCAGGCGAGCAATTGGCAGCATGTTCAGAACCATGTTTCTGTGAATAACTCCTGAACCGTAAGTCCTAGACGCTCGCTCTTGGCTGCATTCGATTCAGCTCGTGGCAGCCAGTCTAAAAAACACTATCTTGGACTTCTCTGCATGTTTCCCAGGCGAGCAATTGGCAGCATGTTCAGAACCATGTTTCTGTGAATAACTCCTGAACCGTAAGTCCTAGACGCTCGCTCTTGGCTGCATTCGATTCAGCTCGTGGCAGCCAGTCTAAAAACACTATCTTGGACTTCTCTGCATGTTCCTAAGGCAAATGTTTCTAAAGCTAATTCTTGAACCGTAAGTCCTAGACGCTCGATCTTGGCGGCATTCGTCTCAGCGCCTGGCAATTAGTATAGGAGCACTGTGTTTGACTTCTCTGGATGTTTCCCAGGCGAGTTATTGACAAGTAAATCCTAGACGCTCGATCTTGGTTATTTTCGCTTTCGCGGCTGGCAGTAAAAGAACCATGTTTCTGTGAATAACTCCTGAACCGTAAGTCCTAGACGCTCGCTCTTGGCTGCATTCGATTCAGCTCGTGGCAGCCAGTCTAAAAAACACTATCTTGGACTTCTCTGCATGTTTCCCAGGCGAGCAATTGGCAGCATGTTCAGAACCATGTTTCTGTGAATAACTCCTGAACCGTAAGTCCTAGACGCTCGCTCTTGGCTGCATTCGATTCAGCTCGTGGCAGCCAGTCTAAAAAACACTATCTTGGACTTCTCTGCATGTTTCCCAGGCGAGAAATTGGCAGCATGTTCAGAACCATGTTTCTGTGAATAACTCCTGAACCGTAAGTCCTAGACGCTCGATCTTGGCGGCATTCGTCTCAGCGCCTGGCAATTAGTATAGGAGCACTGTGTTTGACTTCTCTGGATGTTTCCCAGGCGAGTTATTGACAAGTAAATCCTAGACGCTCGATCTTGGTTATTTTCGCTTTCGCGGCTGGCAGTAAAAGAACCATGTTTCTGTGAATAACTCCTGAACCGTAAGTCCTAGACGCTCGCTCTTGGCTGCATTCGATTCAGCTCGTGGCAGCCAGTCTAAAAAACACTATCTTGGACTTCTCTGCATGTTTCCCAGACGAGAAATTGGCAGCATGTTCAGAACCATGTTTCTGTGAATAACTCCTGAACCGTAAGTCCTAGACGCTCGATCTTGGCGGCATTCGTCTCAGCGCCTGGCAATTAGTATAGGAGCACTGTGTTTGACTTCTCTGGATGTTTCCCAGGCGAGTTATTGACAAGTAAATCCTAGACGCTCGATCTTGGTTATTTTCGCTTTCGCGGCTGGCAGTAAAAGAACCATGTTTCTGTGAATAACTCCTGAACCGTAAGTCCTAGACGCTCGCTCTTGGCTGCATTCGATTCAGCTCGTGGCAGCCAGTCTAAAAAACACTATCTTGGACTTCTCTGCATGTTTCCCAGGCGAGCAATTGGCAGCATGTTCAGAACCGTGTTTCTGTGAATAACTCCTGAACCGTAAGTCCTAGACGCTCGCTCTTGGCTGCATTCGATTCAGCTCGTGGCAGCCAGTCTAAAAAACACTATCTTGGACTTCTCTGCATGTTTCCCAGGCGAGCAATTGGCAGCATGTTCAGAACCATGTTTCTGTGAATAACTCCTGAACCGTAAGTCCTAGACGCTCGATCTTGGCGGCATTCGATTCAGCTCGTGGCAGCCAGTCTAAAAAACACTATCTTGGACTTCTCTGCATGTTTCCCAGGCGAGCAATTGGCAGCATGTTCAGAACCATGTTTCTGTGAATAACTCCTGAACCGTAAGTCCTAGACGCTCGCTCTTGGCTGCATTCGATTCAGCTCGTGGCAGCCAGTCTAAAAAACACTATCTTGGACTTCTCTGCATGTTCCTAAGGCAAATGTTTCTAAAGCTAATTCTTGAACCGTAAGTCCTAGACGCTCGATCTTGGCGGCATTCGTCTCAGCGCCTGGCAATTAGTATAGGAGCACTGTGTTTGACTTCTCTGGATGTTTCCCAGGCGAGTTATTGACAAGTAAATCCTAGACGCTCGATCTTGGTTATTTTCGCTTTCGCGGCTGGCAGTAAAAGAACCATGTTTCTGTGAATAACTCCTGAACCGTAAGTCCTAGACGCTCGCTCTTGGCTGCATTCGATTCAGCTCGTGGCAGCCAGTCTAAAAAACACTATCTTGGACTTCTCTGCATGTTTCCCAGGCGAGCAATTGGCAGCATGTTCAGAACCATGTTTCTGTGAATAACTCCTGAACCGTAAGTCCTAGACGCTCGCTCTTGGCTGCATTCGATTCAGCTCGTGGCAGCCAGTCTAAAAAACACTATCTTGGACTTCTCTGCATGTTCCTAAGGCAAATGTTTCTAAAGCTAATTCTTGAACCGTAAGTCCTAGACGCTCGATCTTGGCGGCATTCGTCTCAGCGCCTGGCAATTAGTATAGGAGCACTGTGTTTGACTTCTCTGGATGTTTCCCAGGCGAGTTATTGACAAGTAAATCCTAGACGCTCGATCTTGGTTATTTTCGCTTTCGCGGCTGGCAGTAAAAGAACCATGTTTCTGTGAATAACTCCTGAACCGTAAGTCCTAGACGCTCGCTCTTGGCTGCATTCGATTCAGCTCGTGGCAGCCAGTCTAAAAAACACTATCTTGGACTTCTCTGCATGTTTCCCAGGCGAGCAATTGGCAGCATGTTCAGAACCATGTTTCTGTGAATAACTCCTGAACCGTAAGTCCTAGACGCTCGCTCTTGGCTGCATTCGATTCAGCTCGTGGCAGCCAGTCTAAAAAACACTATCTTGGACTTCTCTGCATGTTTCCCAGGCGAGCAATTGGCAGCATGTTCAGAACCATGTTTCTGTGAATAACTCCTGAACCGTAAGTCCTAGACGCTCGCTCTTGGCTGCATTCGATTCAGCTCGTGGCAGCCAGTCTAAAAAACACTATCTTGGACTTCTCTGCATGTTTCCCAGGCGAGCAATTGGCAGCATGTTCAGAACCATGTTCTGTGAATAACTCCTGAACCGTAAGTCCTAGACGCTCGCTCTTGGCTGCATTCGATTCAGCTCGTGGCAGCCAGTCTAAAAAACACTATCTTGGACTTCTCTGCATGTTTCCCAGGCGAGCAATTGGCAGCATGTTCAGAACCATGTTTCTGTGAATAACTCCTGAACCGTAAGTCCTAGACGCTCGCTCTTGGCTGCATTCGATTCAGCTCGTGGCAGCCAGTCTAAAAACACTATCTTGGACTTCTCTGCATGTTTCCCAGGCGAGCAATTGGCAGCATGTTCAGAACCATGTTTCTGTGAATAACTCCTGAACCGTAAGTCCTAGACGCTCGCTCTTGGCTGCATTCGATTCAGCTCGTGGCAGCCAGTCTAAAAAACACTATCTTGGACTTCTCTGCATGTTTCCCAGGCGAGAAATTGGCAGCATGTTCAGAACCATGTTTCTGTGAATAACTCCTGAACCGTAAGTCCTAGACGCTCGATCTTGGCGGCATTCGTCTCAGCGCCTGGCAATTAGTATAGGAGCACTGTGTTTGACTTCTCTGGATGTTTCCCAGGCGAGTTATTGACAAGTAAATCCTAGACGCTCGATCTTGGTTATTTTCGCTTTCGCGGCTGGCAGTAAAAGAACCATGTTTCTGTGAATAACTCCTGAACCGTAAGTCCTAGACGCTCGCTCTTGGCTGCATTCGATTCAGCTCGTGGCAGCCAGTCTAAAAAACACTATCTTGGACTTCTCTGCATGTTTCCCAGACGAGAAATTGGCAGCATGTTCAGAACCATGTTTCTGTGAATAACTCCTGAACCGTAAGTCCTAGACGCTCGATCTTGGCGGCATTCGTCTCAGCGCCTGGCAATTAGTATAGGAGCACTGTGTTTGACTTCTCTGGATGTTTCCCAGGCGAGTTATTGACAAGTAAATCCTAGACGCTCGATCTTGGTTATTTTCGCTTTCGCGGCTGGCAGTAAAAGAACCATGTTTCTGTGAATAACTCCTGAACCGTAAGTCCTAGACGCTCGCTCTTGGCTGCATTCGATTCAGCTCGTGGCAGCCAGTCTAAAAAACACTATCTTGGACTTCTCTGCATGTTTCCCAGGCGAGCAATTGGCAGCATGTTCAGAACCATGTTTCTGTGAATAACTCCTGAACCGTAAGTCCTAGACGCTCGCTCTTGGCTGCATTCGATTCAGCTCGTGGCAGCCAGTCTAAAAAACACTATCTTGGACTTCTCTGCATGTTTCCCAGGCGAGCAATTGGCAGCATGTTCAGAACCATGTTTCTGTGAATAACTCCTGAACCGTAAGTCCTAGACGCTCGCTCTTGGCTGCATTCGATTCAGCTCGTGGCAGCCAGTCTAAAAAACACTATCTTGGACTTCTCTGCATGTTTCCCAGGCGAGAAATTGGCAGCATGTTCAGAACCATGTTTCTGTGAATAACTCCTGAACACCGTAAGTCCTAGACGCTCGATCTTGGCGGCATTCGTCTCAGCGCCTGGCAATTAGTATAGGAGCACTGTGTTTGACTTCTCTGGATGTTTCCCAGGCGAGTTATTGACAAGTAAATCCTAGACGCTCGATCTTGGTTATTTTCGCTTTCGCGGCTGGCAGTAAAAGAACCATGTTTCTGTGAATAACTCCTGAACCGTAAGTCCTAGACGCTCGCTCTTGGCTGCATTCGATTCAGCTCGTGGCAGCCAGTCTAAAAAACACTATCTTGGACTTCTCTGCATGTTTCCCAGGCGAGAAATTGGCAGCATGTTCAGAACCATGTTTCTGCGAATAACTCCTGAACCGTAAGTCCTAGACGCTCGATCTTGGCGGCATTCGTCTCAGCGCCTGGCAATTAGTATAGGAGCACTGTGTTTGACTTCTCTGGATGTTTCCCAGGCGAGTTATTGACAAGTAAATCCTAGACGCTCGATCTTGGTTATTTTCGCTTTCGCGGCTGGCAGTAAAAGAACCATGTTTCTGTGAATAACTCCTGAACCGTAAGTCCTAGACGCTCGCTCTTGGCTGCATTCGATTCAGCTCGTGGCAGCCAGTCTAAAAAACACTATCTTGGACTTCTCTGCATGTTTCCCAGGCGAGCAATTGGCAGCATGTTCAGAACCATGTTTCTGTGAATAACTCCTGAACCGTAAGTCCTAGACGCTCGCTCTTGGCTGCATTCGATTCAGCTCGTGGCAGCCAGTCTAAAAAACACTATCTTGGACTTCTCTGCATGTTTCCCAGGCGAGCAATTGGCAGCATGTTCAGAACCATGTTTCTGTGAATAACTCCTGAACCGTAAGTCCTAGACGCTCGCTCTTGGCTGCATTCGATTCAGCTCGTGGCAGCCAGTCTAAAAAACACTATCTTGGACTTCTCTGCATGTTTCCCAGGCGAGCAATTGGCAGCATGTTCAGAACCATGTTTCTGTGAATAACTCCTGAACCGTAAGTCCTAGACGCTCGCTCTTGGCTGCATTCGATTCAGCTCGTGGCAGCCAGTCTAAAAAACACTATCTTGGACTTCTCTGCATGTTTCCCAGGCGAGCAATTGGCAGCATGTTCAGAACCATGTTTCTGTGAATAACTCCTGAACCGTAAGTCCTAGACGCTCGCTCTTGGCTGCATTCGATTCAGCTCGTGGCAGCCAGTCTAAAAAACACTATCTTGGACTTCTCTGCATGTTTCCCAGGCGAGCAATTGGCAGCATGTTCAGAACCATGTTTCTGTGAATAACTCCTGAACCGTAAGTCCTAGACGCTCGCTCTTGGCTGCATTCGATTCAGCTCGTGGCAGCCAGTCTAAAAAACACTATCTTGGACTTCTCTGCATGTTTCCCAGGCGAGCAATTGGCAGCATGTTCAGAACCATGTTTCTGTGAATAACTCCTGAACCGTAAGTCCTAGACGCTCGCTCTTGGCTGCATTCGATTCAGCTCGTGGCAGCCAGTCTAAAAAACACTATCTTGGACTTCTCTGCATGTTCCTAAGGCAAATGTTTCTAAAGCTAATTCTTGAACCGTAAGTCCTAGACGCTCGATCTTGGCGGCATTCGTCTCAGCGCCTGGCAATTAGTATAGGAGCACTGTGTTTGACTTCTCTGGATGTTTCCCAGGCGAGTTATTGACAAGTAAATCCTAGACGCTCGATCTTGGTTATTTTCGCTTTCGCGGCTGGCAGTAAAAGAACCATGTTTCTGTGAATAACTCCTGAACCGTAAGTCCTAGACGCTCGCTCTTGGCTGCATTCGATTCAGCTCGTGGCAGCCAGTCTAAAAAACACTATCTTGGACTTCTCTGCATGTTTCCCAGGCGAGCAATTGGCAGCATGTTCAGAACCATGTTTCTGTGAATAACTCCTGAACCGTAAGTCCTAGACGCTCGCTCTTGGCTGCATTCGATTCAGCTCGTGGCAGCCAGTCTAAAAAACACTATCTTGGACTTCTCTGCATGTTTCCCAGGCGAGCAATTGGCAGCATGTTCAGAACCATGTTTCTGTGAATAACTCCTGAACCGTAAGTCCTAGACGCTCGCTCTTGGCTGCATTCGATTCAGCTCGTGGCAGCCAGTCTAAAAAACACTATCTTGGACTTCTCTGCATGTTTCCCAGGCGAGCAATTGGCAGCATGTTCAGAACCATGTTTCTGTGAATAACTCCTGAACCGTAAGTCCTAGACGCTCGCTCTTGGCTGCATTCGATTCAGCTCGTGGCAGCCAGTCTAAAAAACACTATCTTGGACTTCTCTGCATGTTTCCCAGGCGAGCAATTGGCAGCATGTTCAGAACCATGTTTCTGTGAATAACTCCTGAACCGTAAGTCCTAGACGCTCGCTCTTGGCTGCATTCGATTCAGCTCGTGGCAGCCAGTCTAAAAAACACTATCTTGGACTTCTCTGCATGTTTCCCAGGCGAGCAATTGGCAGCATGTTCAGAACCATGTTTCTGTGAATAACTCCTGAACCGTAAGTCCTAGACGCTCGCTCTTGGCTGCATTCGATTCAGCTCGTGGCAGCCAGTCTAAAAAACACTATCTTGGACTTCTCTGCATGTTCCTAAGGCAAATGTTTCTAAAGCTAATTCTTGAACCGTAAGTCCTAGACGCTCGATCTTGGCGGCATTCGTCTCAGCGCCTGGCAATTAGTATAGGAGCACTGTGTTTGACTTCTCTGGATGTTTCCCAGGCGAGTTATTGACAAGTAAATCCTAGACGCTCGATCTTGGTTATTTTCGCTTTCGCGGCTGGCAGTAAAAGAACCATGTTTCTGTGAATAACTCCTGAACCGTAAGTCCTAGACGCTCGCTCTTGGCTGCATTCGATTCAGCTCGTGGCAGCCAGTCTAAAAAACACTATCTTGGACTTCTCTGCATGTTTCCCAGGCGAGCAATTGGCAGCATGTTCAGAACCATGTTTCTGTGAATAACTCCTGAACCGTAAGTCCTAGACGCTCGCTCTTGGCTGCATTCGATTCAGCTCGTGGCAGCCAGTCTAAAAAACACTATCTTGGACTTCTCTGCATGTTCCTAAGGCAAATGTTTCTAAAGCTAATTCTTGAACCGTAAGTCCTAGACGCTCGATCTTGGCGGCATTCGTCTCAGCGCCTGGCAATTAGTATAGGAGCACTGTGTTTGACTTCTCTGGATGTTTCCCAGGCGAGTTATTGACAAGTAAATCCTAGACGCTCGATCTTGGTTATTTTCGCTTTCGCGGCTGGCAGTAAAAGAACCATGTTTCTGTGAATAACTCCTGAACCGTAAGTCCTAGACGCTCGCTCTTGGCTGCATTCGATTCAGCTCGTGGCAGCCAGTCTAAAAAACACTATCTTGGACTTCTCTGCATGTTTCCCAGGCGAGCAATTGGCAGCATGTTCAGAACCATGTTTCTGTGAATAACTCCTGAACCGTAAGTCCTAGACGCTCGCTCTTGGCTGCATTCGATTCAGCTCGTGGCAGCCAGTCTAAAAAACACTATCTTGGACTTCTCTGCATGTTTCCCAGGCGAGCAATTGGCAGCATGTTCAGAACCATGTTTCTGTGAATAACTCCTGAACCGTAAGTCCTAGACGCTCGCTCTTGGCTGCATTCGATTCAGCTCGTGGCAGCCAGTCTAAAAAACACTATCTTGGACTTCTCTGCATGTTTCCCAGGCGAGCAATTGGCAGCATGTTCAGAACCATGTTTCTGTGAATAACTCCTGAACCGTAAGTCCTAGACGCTCGATCTTGGCGGCATTCGTCTCAGCGCCTGGCAATTAGTATAGGAGCACTGTGTTTGACTTCTCTGGATGTTTCCCAGGCGAGTTATTGACAAGTAAATCCTAGACGCTCGATCTTGGTTATTTTCGCTTTCGCGGCTGGCAGTAAAAGAACCATGTTTCTGTGAATAACTCCTGAACCGTAAGTCCTAGACGCTCGCTCTTGGCTGCATTCGATTCAGCTCGTGGCAGCCAGTCTAAAAAACACTATCTTGGACTTCTCTGCATGTTTCCCAGGCGAGCAATTGGCAGCATGTTCAGAACCATGTTTCTGTGAATAACTCCTGAACCGTAAGTCCTAGACGCTCGCTCTTGGCTGCATTCGATTCAGCTCGTGGCAGCCAGTCTAAAAAACACTATCTTGGACTTCTCTGCATGTTTCCCAGGCGAGCAATTGGCAGCATGTTCAGAACCATGTTTCTGTGAATAACTCCTGAACCGTAAGTCCTAGACGCTCGCTCTTGGCTGCATTCGATTCAGCTCGTGGCAGCCAGTCTAAAAAACACTATCTTGGACTTCTCTGCATGTTTCCCAGGCGAGCAATTGGCAGCATGTTCAGAACCATGTTTCTGTGAATAACTCCTGAACCGTAAGTCCTAGACGCTCGCTCTTGGCTGCATTCGATTCAGCTCGTGGCAGCCAGTCTAAAAAACACTATCTTGGACTTCTCTGCATGTTCCTAAGGCAAATGTTTCTAAAGCTAATTCTTGAACCGTAAGTCCTAGACGCTCGATCTTGGCGGCATTCGTCTCAGCGCCTGGCAATTAGTATAGGAGCACTGTGTTTGACTTCTCTGGATGTTTCCCAGGCGAGTTATTGACAAGTAAATCCTAGACGCTCGATCTTGGTTATTTTCGCTTTCGCGGCTGGCAGTAAAAGAACCATGTTTCTGTGAATAACTCCTGAACCGTAAGTCCTAGACGCTCGCTCTTGGCTGCATTCGATTCAGCTCGTGGCAGCCAGTCTAAAAAACACTATCTTGGACTTCTCTGCATGTTTCCCAGGCGAGCAATTGGCAGCATGTTCAGAACCATGTTTCTGTGAATAACTCCTGAACCGTAAGTCCTAGACGCTCGCTCTTGGCTGCATTCGATTCAGCTCGTGGCAGCCAGTCTAAAAAACACTATCTTGGACTTCTCTGCATGTTCCTAAGGCAAATGTTTCTAAAGCTAATTCTTGAACCGTAAGTCCTAGACGCTCGATCTTGGCGGCATTCGTCTCAGCGCCTGGCAATTAGTATAGGAGCACTGTGTTTGACTTCTCTGGATGTTTCCCAGGCGAGTTATTGACAAGTAAATCCTAGACGCTCGATCTTGGTTATTTTCGCTTTCGCGGCTGGCAGTAAAAGAACCATGTTTCTGTGAATAACTCCTGAACCGTAAGTCCTAGACGCTCGCTCTTGGCTGCATTCGATTCAGCTCGTGGCAGCCAGTCTAAAAAACACTATCTTGGACTTCTCTGCATGTTTCCCAGGCGAGCAATTGGCAGCATGTTCAGAACCATGTTTCTGTGAATAACTCCTGAACCGTAAGTCCTAGACGCTCGCTCTTGGCTGCATTCGATTCAGCTCGTGGCAGCCAGTCTAAAAAACACTATCTTGGACTTCTCTGCATGTTTCCCAGGCGAGCAATTGGCAGCATGTTCAGAACCATGTTTCTGTGAATAACTCCTGAACCGTAAGTCCTAGACGCTCGCTCTTGGCTGCATTCGATTCAGCTCGTGGCAGCCAGTCTAAAAAACACTATCTTGGACTTCTCTGCATGTTTCCCAGGCGAGCAATTGGCAGCATGTTCAGAACCATGTTTCTGTGAATAACTCCTGAACCGTAAGTCCTAGACGCTCGCTCTTGGCTGCATTCGATTCAGCTCGTGGCAGCCAGTCTAAAAAACACTATCTTGGACTTCTCTGCATGTTTCCCAGGCGAGCAATTGGCAGCATGTTCAGAACCATGTTTCTGTGAATAACTCCTGAACCGTAAGTCCTAGACGCTCGCTCTTGGCTGCATTCGATTCAGCTCGTGGCAGCCAGTCTAAAAAACACTATCTTGGACTTCTCTGCATGTTTCCCAGGCGAGCAATTGGCAGCATGTTCAGAACCATGTTTCTGTGAATAACTCCTGAACCGTAAGTCCTAGACGCTCGCTCTTGGCTGCATTCGATTCAGCTCGTGGCAGCCAGTCTAAAAAACACTATCTTGGACTTCTCTGCATGTTTCCCAGGCGAGAAATTGGCAGCATGTTCAGAACCATGTTTCTGTGAATAACTCCTGAACCGTAAGTCCTAGACGCTCGATCTTGGCGGCATTCGTCTCAGCGCCTGGCAATTAGTATAGGAGCACTGTGTTTGACTTCTCTGGATGTTTCCCAGGCGAGTTATTGACAAGTAAATCCTAGACGCTCGATCTTGGTTATTTTCGCTTTCGCGGCTGGCAGTAAAAGAACCATGTTTCTGTGAATAACTCCTGAACCGTAAGTCCTAGACGCTCGCTCTTGGCTGCATTCGATTCAGCTCGTGGCAGCCAGTCTAAAAAACACTATCTTGGACTTCTCTGCATGTTTCCCAGACGAGAAATTGGCAGCATGTTCAGAACCATGTTTCTGTGAATAACTCCTGAACCGTAAGTCCTAGACGCTCGATCTTGGCGGCATTCGTCTCAGCGCCTGGCAATTAGTATAGGAGCACTGTGTTTGACTTCTCTGGATGTTTCCCAGGCGAGTTATTGACAAGTAAATCCTAGACGCTCGATCTTGGTTATTTTCGCTTTCGCGGCTGGCAGTAAAAGAACCATGTTTCTGTGAATAACTCCTGAACCGTAAGTCCTAGACGCTCGCTCTTGGCTGCATTCGATTCAGCTCGTGGCAGCCAGTCTAAAAAACACTATCTTGGACTTCTCTGCATGTTTCCCAGGCGAGCAATTGGCAGCATGTTCAGAACCATGTTTCTGTGAATAACTCCTGAACCGTAAGTCCTAGACGCTCGCTCTTGGCTGCATTCGATTCAGCTCGTGGCAGCCAGTCTAAAAAACACTATCTTGGACTTCTCTGCATGTTTCCCAGGCGAGCAATTGGCAGCATGTTCAGAACCATGTTTCTGTGAATAACTCCTGAACCGTAAGTCCTAGACGCTCGCTCTTGGCTGCATTCGATTCAGCTCGTGGCAGCCAGTCTAAAAAACACTATCTTGGACTTCTCTGCATGTTTCCCAGGCGAGCAATTGGCAGCATGTTCAGAACCATGTTTCTGTGAATAACTCCTGAACCGTAAGTCCTAGACGCTCGCTCTTGGCTGCATTCGATTCAGCTCGTGGCAGCCAGTCTAAAAAACACTATCTTGGACTTCTCTGCATGTTTCCCAGGCGAGAAATTGGCAGCATGTTCAGAACCATGTTTCTGTGAATAACTCCTGAACCGTAAGTCCTAGACGCTCGATCTTGGCGGCATTCGTCTCAGCGCCTGGCAATTAGTATAGGAGCACTGTGTTTGACTTCTCTGGATGTTTCCCAGGCGAGTTATTGACAAGTAAATCCTAGACGCTCGATCTTGGTTATTTTCGCTTTCGCGGCTGGCAGTAAAAGAACCATGTTTCTGTGAATAACTCCTGAACCGTAAGTCCTAGACGCTCGCTCTTGGCTGCATTCGATTCAGCTCGTGGCAGCCAGTCTAAAAAACACTATCTTGGACTTCTCTGCATGTTTCCCAGGCGAGCAATTGGCAGCATGTTCAGAACCATGTTTCTGTGAATAACTCCTGAACCGTAAGTCCTAGACGCTCGCTCTTGGCTGCATTCGATTCAGCTCGTGGCAGCCAGTCTAAAAAACACTATCTTGGACTTCTCTGCATGTTTCCCAGGCGAGCAATTGGCAGCATGTTCAGAACCATGTTTCTGTGAATAACTCCTGAACCGTAAGTCCTAGACGCTCGCTCTTGGCTGCATTCGATTCAGCTCGTGGCAGCCAGTCTAAAAAACACTATCTTGGACTTCTCTGCATGTTTCCCAGGCGAGAAATTGGCAGCATGTTCAGAACCATGTTTCTGTGAATAACTCCTGAACCGTAAGTCCTAGACGCTCGCTCTTGGCTGCATTCGATTCAGCTCGTGGCAGCCAGTCTAAAAAACACTATCTTGGACTTCTCTGCATGTTTCCCAGGCGAGCAATTGGCAGCATGTTCAGAACCATGTTTCTGTGAATAACTCCTGAACCGTAAGTCCTAGACGCTCGCTCTTGGCTGCATTCGATTCAGCTCGTGGCAGCCAGTCTAAAAAACACTATCTTGGACTTCTCTGCATGTTTCCCAGGCGAGCAATTGGCAGCATGTTCAGAACCATGTTTCTGTGAATAACTCCTGAACCGTAAGTCCTAGACGCTCGCTCTTGGCTGCATTCGATTCAGCTCGTGGCAGCCAGTCTAAAAAACACTATCTTGGACTTCTCTGCATGTTCCTAAGGCAAATGTTTCTAAAGCTAATTCTTGAACCGTAAGTCCTAGACGCTCGATCTTGGCGGCATTCGTCTCAGCGCCTGGCAATTAGTATAGGAGCACTGTGTTTGACTTCTCTGGATGTTTCCCAGGCGAGTTATTGACAAGTAAATCCTAGACGCTCGATCTTGGTTATTTTCGCTTTCGCGGCTGGCAGTAAAAGAACCATGTTTCTGTGAATAACTCCTGAACCGTAAGTCCTAGACGCTCGCTCTTGGCTGCATTCGATTCAGCTCGTGGCAGCCAGTCTAAAAAACACTATCTTGGACTTCTCTGCATGTTTCCCAGGCGAGCAATTGGCAGCATGTTCAGAACCATGTTTCTGTGAATAACTCCTGAACCGTAAGTCCTAGACGCTCGCTCTTGGCTGCATTCGATTCAGCTCGTGGCAGCCAGTCTAAAAAACACTATCTTGGACTTCTCTGCATGTTTCCCAGGCGAGCAATTGGCAGCATGTTCAGAACCATGTTTCTGTGAATAACTCCTGAACCGTAAGTCCTAGACGCTCGCTCTTGGCTGCATTCGATTCAGCTCGTGGCAGCCAGTCTAAAAAACACTATCTTGGACTTCTCTGCATGTTTCCCAGGCGAGCAATTGGCAGCATGTTCAGAACCATGTTTCTGTGAATAACTCCTGAACCGTAAGTCCTAGACGCTCGCTCTTGGCTGCATTCGATTCAGCTCGTGGCAGCCAGTCTAAAAAACACTATCTTGGACTTCTCTGCATGTTTCCCAGGCGAGCAATTGGCAGCATGTTCAGAACCATGTTTCTGTGAATAACTCCTGAACCGTAAGTCCTAGACGCTCGCTCTTGGCTGCATTCGATTCAGCTCGTGGCAGCCAGTCTAAAAAACACTATCTTGGACTTCTCTGCATGTTCCTAAGGCAAATGTTTCTAAAGCTAATTCTTGAACCGTAAGTCCTAGACGCTCGATCTTGGCGGCATTCGTCTCAGCGCCTGGCAATTAGTATAGGAGCACTGTGTTTGACTTCTCTGGATGTTTCCCAGGCGAGTTATTGACAAGTAAATCCTAGACGCTCGATCTTGGTTATTTTCGCTTTCGCGGCTGGCAGTAAAAGAACCATGTTTCTGTGAATAACTCCTGAACCGTAAGTCCTAGACGCTCGCTCTTGGCTGCATTCGATTCAGCTCGTGGCAGCCAGTCTAAAAAACACTATCTTGGACTTCTCTGCATGTTTCCCAGGCGAGCAATTGGCAGCATGTTCAGAACCATGTTTCTGTGAATAACTCCTGAACCGTAAGTCCTAGACGCTCGCTCTTGGCTGCATTCGATTCAGCTCGTGGCAGCCAGTCTAAAAAACACTATCTTGGACTTCTCTGCATGTTCCTAAGGCAAATGTTTCTAAAGCTAATTCTTGAACCGTAAGTCCTAGACGCTCGATCTTGGCGGCATTCGTCTCAGCGCCTGGCAATTAGTATAGGAGCACTGTGTTTGACTTCTCTGGATGTTTCCCAGGCGAGTTATTGACAAGTAAATCCTAGACGCTCGATCTTGGTTATTTTCGCTTTCGCGGCTGGCAGTAAAAGAACCATGTTTCTGTGAATAACTCCTGAACCGTAAGTCCTAGACGCTCGCTCTTGGCTGCATTCGATTCAGCTCGTGGCAGCCAGTCTAAAAAACACTATCTTGGACTTCTCTGCATGTTTCCCAGGCGAGCAATTGGCAGCATGTTCAGAACCATGTTTCTGTGAATAACTCCTGAACCGTAAGTCCTAGACGCTCGCTCTTGGCTGCATTCGATTCAGCTCGTGGCAGCCAGTCTAAAAAACACTATCTTGGACTTCTCTGCATGTTTCCCAGGCGAGCAATTGGCAGCATGTTCAGAACCATGTTTCTGTGAATAACTCCTGAACCGTAAGTCCTAGACGCTCGCTCTTGGCTGCATTCGATTCAGCTCGTGGCAGCCAGTCTAAAAAACACTATCTTGGACTTCTCTGCATGTTTCCCAGGCGAGCAATTGGCAGCATGTTCAGAACCATGTTTCTGTGAATAACTCCTGAACCGTAAGTCCTAGACGCTCGCTCTTGGCTGCATTCGATTCAGCTCGTGGCAGCCAGTCTAAAAAACACTATCTTGGACTTCTCTGCATGTTTCCCAGGCGAGCAATTGGCAGCATGTTCAGAACCATGTTTCTGTGAATAACTCCTGAACCGTAAGTCCTAGACGCTCGCTCTTGGCTGCATTCGATTCAGCTCGTGGCAGCCAGTCTAAAAAACACTATCTTGGACTTCTCTGCATGTTTCCCAGGCGAGCAATTGGCAGCATGTTCAGAACCATGTTTCTGTGAATAACTCCTGAACCGTAAGTCCTAGACGCTCGCTCTTGGCTGCATTCGATTCAGCTCGTGGCAGCCAGTCTAAAAAACACTATCTTGGACTTCTCTGCATGTTTCCCAGGCGAGAAATTGGCAGCATGTTCAGAACCATGTTTCTGTGAATAACTCCTGAACCGTAAGTCCTAGACGCTCGATCTTGGCGGCATTCGTCTCAGCGCCTGGCAATTAGTATAGGAGCACTGTGTTTGACTTCTCTGGATGTTTCCCAGGCGAGTTATTGACAAGTAAATCCTAGACGCTCGATCTTGGTTATTTTCGCTTTCGCGGCTGGCAGTAAAAGAACCATGTTTCTGTGAATAACTCCTGAACCGTAAGTCCTAGACGCTCGCTCTTGGCTGCATTCGATTCAGCTCGTGGCAGCCAGTCTAAAAAACACTATCTTGGACTTCTCTGCATGTTTCCCAGGCGAGCAATTGGCAGCATGTTCAGAACCATGTTTCTGTGAATAACTCCTGAACCGTAAGTCCTAGACGCTCGCTCTTGGCTGCATTCGATTCAGCTCGTGGCAGCCAGTCTAAAAAACACTATCTTGGACTTCTCTGCATGTTTCCCAGGCGAGCAATTGGCAGCATGTTCAGAACCATGTTTCTGTGAATAACTCCTGAACCGTAAGTCCTAGACGCTCGCTCTTGGCTGCATTCGATTCAGCTCGTGGCAGCCAGTCTAAAAAACACTATCTTGGACTTCTCTGCATGTTTCCCAGGCGAGCAATTGGCAGCATGTTCAGAACCATGTTTCTGTGAATAACTCCTGAACCGTAAGTCCTAGACGCTCGCTCTTGGCTGCATTCGATTCAGCTCGTGGCAGCCAGTCTAAAAAACACTATCTTGGACTTCTCTGCATGTTCCTAAGGCAAATGTTTCTAAAGCTAATTCTTGAACCGTAAGTCCTAGACGCTCGATCTTGGCGGCATTCGTCTCAGCGCCTGGCAATTAGTATAGGAGCACTGTGTTTGACTTCTCTGGATGTTTCCCAGGCGAGTTATTGACAAGTAAGTCCTAGACGCTCGATCTTGGTTATTTTCGCTTTCGCGGCTGGCAGTAAAAGAACCATGTTTCTGTGAATAACTCCTGAACCGTAAGTCCTAGACGCTCGCTCTTGGCTGCATTCGATTCAGCTCGTGGCAGCCAGTCTAAAAAACACTATCTTGGACTTCTCTGCATGTTTCCCAGGCGAGCAATTGGCAGCATGTTCAGAACCATGTTTCTGTGAATAACTCCTGAACCGTAAGTCCTAGACGCTCGCTCTTGGCTGCATTCGATTCAGCTCGTGGCAGCCAGTCTAAAAAACACTATCTTGGACTTCTCTGCATGTTCCTAAGGCAAATGTTTCTAAAGCTAATTCTTGAACCGTAAGTCCTAGACGCTCGATCTTGGCGGCATTCGTCTCAGCGCCTGGCAATTAGTATAGGAGCACTGTGTTTGACTTCTCTGGATGTTTCCCAGGCGAGTTATTGACAAGTAAATCCTAGACGCTCGATCTTGGTTATTTTCGCTTTCGCGGCTGGCAGTAAAAGAACCATGTTTCTGTGAATAACTCCTGAACCGTAAGTCCTAGACGCTCGCTCTTGGCTGCATTCGATTCAGCTCGTGGCAGCCAGTCTAAAAAACACTATCTTGGACTTCTCTGCATGTTTCCCAGGCGAGCAATTGGCAGCATGTTCAGAACCATGTTTCTGTGAATAACTCCTGAACCGTAAGTCCTAGACGCTCGCTCTTGGCTGCATTCGATTCAGCTCGTGGCAGCCAGTCTAAAAAACACTATCTTGGACTTCTCTGCATGTTTCCCAGGCGAGCAATTGGCAGCATGTTCAGAACCATGTTTCTGTGAATAACTCCTGAACCGTAAGTCCTAGACGCTCGCTCTTGGCTGCATTCGATTCAGCTCGTGGCAGCCAGTCTAAAAAACACTATCTTGGACTTCTCTGCATGTTTCCCAGGCGAGCAATTGGCAGCATGTTCAGAACCATGTTTCTGTGAATAACTCCTGAACCGTAAGTCCTAGACGCTCGCTCTTGGCTGCATTCGATTCAGCTCGTGGCAGCCAGTCTAAAAAACACTATCTTGGACTTCTCTGCATGTTTCCCAGGCGAGCAATTGGCAGCATGTTCAGAACCATGTTTCTGTGAATAACTCCTGAACCGTAAGTCCTAGACGCTCGCTCTTGGCTGCATTCGATTCAGCTCGTGGCAGCCAGTCTAAAAAACACTATCTTGGACTTCTCTGCATGTTTCCCAGGCGAGCAATTGGCAGCATGTTCAGAACCATGTTTCTGTGAATAACTCCTGAACCGTAAGTCCTAGACGCTCGCTCTTGGCTGCATTCGATTCAGCTCGTGGCAGCCAGTCTAAAAAACACTATCTTGGACTTCTCTGCATGTTTCCCAGGCGAGAAATTGGCAGCATGTTCAGAACCATGTTTCTGTGAATAACTCCTGAACCGTAAGTCCTAGACGCTCGATCTTGGCGGCATTCGTCTCAGCGCCTGGCAATTAGTATAGGAGCACTGTGTTTGACTTCTCTGGATGTTTCCCAGGCGAGTTATTGACAAGTAAATCCTAGACGCTCGATCTTGGTTATTTTCGCTTTCGCGGCTGGCAGTAAAAGAACCATGTTTCTGTGAATAACTCCTGAACCGTAAGTCCTAGACGCTCGCTCTTGGCTGCATTCGATTCAGCTCGTGGCAGCCAGTCTAAAAAACACTATCTTGGACTTCTCTGCATGTTTCCCAGACGAGAAATTGGCAGCATGTTCAGAACCATGTTTCTGTGAATAACTCCTGAACCGTAAGTCCTAGACGCTCGATCTTGGCGGCATTCGTCTCAGCGCCTGGCAATTAGTATAGGAGCACTGTGTTTGACTTCTCTGGATGTTTCCCAGGCGAGTTATTGACAAGTAAATCCTAGACGCTCGATCTTGGTTATTTTCGCTTTCGCGGCTGGCAGTAAAAGAACCATGTTTCTGTGAATAACTCCTGAACCGTAAGTCCTAGACGCTCGCTCTTGGCTGCATTCGATTCAGCTCGTGGCAGCCAGTCTAAAAAACACTATCTTGGACTTCTCTGCATGTTTCCCAGGCGAGCAATTGGCAGCATGTTCAGAACCATGTTTCTGTGAATAACTCCTGAACCGTAAGTCCTAGACGCTCGCTCTTGGCTGCATTCGATTCAGCTCGTGGCAGCCAGTCTAAAAAACACTATCTTGGACTTCTCTGCATGTTTCCCAGGCGAGCAATTGGCAGCATGTTCAGAACCATGTTTCTGTGAATAACTCCTGAACCGTAAGTCCTAGACGCTCGCTCTTGGCTGCATTCGATTCAGCTCGTGGCAGCCAGTCTAAAAAACACTATCTTGGACTTCTCTGCATGTTTCCCAGGCGAGCAATTGGCAGCATGTTCAGAACCATGTTTCTGTGAATAACTCCTGAACCGTAAGTCCTAGACGCTCGCTCTTGGCTGCATTCGATTCAGCTCGTGGCAGCCAGTCTAAAAAACACTATCTTGGACTTCTCTGCATGTTTCCCAGGCGAGAAATTGGCAGCATGTTCAGAACCATGTTTCTGTGAATAACTCCTGAACCGTAAGTCCTAGACGCTCGATCTTGGCGGCATTCGTCTCAGCGCCTGGCAATTAGTATAGGAGCACTGTGTTTGACTTCTCTGGATGTTTCCCAGGCGAGTTATTGACAAGTAAATCCTAGACGCTCGATCTTGGTTATTTTCGCTTTCGCGGCTGGCAGTAAAAGAACCATGTTTCTGTGAATAACTCCTGAACCGTAAGTCCTAGACGCTCGCTCTTGGCTGCATTCGATTCAGCTCGTGGCAGCCAGTCTAAAAAACACTATCTTGGACTTCTCTGCATGTTTCCCAGGCGAGCAATTGGCAGCATGTTCAGAACCATGTTTCTGTGAATAACTCCTGAACCGTAAGTCCTAGACGCTCGCTCTTGGCTGCATTCGATTCAGCTCGTGGCAGCCAGTCTAAAAAACACTATCTTGGACTTCTCTGCATGTTTCCCAGGCGAGCAATTGGCAGCATGTTCAGAACCATGTTTCTGTGAATAACTCCTGAACCGTAAGTCCTAGACGCTCGCTCTTGGCTGCATTCGATTCAGCTCGTGGCAGCCAGTCTAAAAAACACTATCTTGGACTTCTCTGCATGTTTCCCAGGCGAGAAATTGGCAGCATGTTCAGAACCATGTTTCTGTGAATAACTCCTGAACCGTAAGTCCTAGACGCTCGATCTTGGCGGCATTCGTCTCAGCGCCTGGCAATTAGTATAGGAGCACTGTGTTTGACTTCTCTGGATGTTTCCCAGGCGAGTTATTGACAAGTAAATCCTAGACGCTCGATCTTGGTTATTTTCGCTTTCGCGGCTGGCAGTAAAAGAACCATGTTTCTGTGAATAACTCCTGAACCGTAAGTCCTAGACGCTCGCTCTTGGCTGCATTCGATTCAGCTCGTGGCAGCCAGTCTAAAAAACACTATCTTGGACTTCTCTGCATGTTTCCCAGGCGAGCAATTGGCAGCATGTTCAGAACCATGTTTCTGTGAATAACTCCTGAACCGTAAGTCCTAGACGCTCGCTCTTGGCTGCATTCGATTCAGCTCGTGGCAGCCAGTCTAAAAAACACTATCTTGGACTTCTCTGCATGTTTCCCAGGCGAGCAATTGGCAGCATGTTCAGAACCATGTTTCTGTGAATAACTCCTGAACCGTAAGTCCTAGACGCTCGCTCTTGGCTGCATTCGATTCAGCTCGTGGCAGCCAGTCTAAAAAACACTATCTTGGACTTCTCTGCATGTTTCCCAGGCGAGCAATTGGCAGCATGTTCAGAACCATGTTTCTGTGAATAACTCCTGAACCGTAAGTCCTAGACGCTCGCTCTTGGCTGCATTCGATTCAGCTCGTGGCAGCCAGTCTAAAAAACACTATCTTGGACTTCTCTGCATGTTCCTAAGGCAAATGTTTCTAAAGCTAATTCTTGAACCGTAAGTCCTAGACGCTCGATCTTGGCGGCATTCGTCTCAGCGCCTGGCAATTAGTATAGGAGCACTGTGTTTGACTTCTCTGGATGTTTCCCAGGCGAGTTATTGACAAGTAAATCCTAGACGCTCGATCTTGGTTATTTTCGCTTTCGCGGCTGGCAGTAAAAGAACCATGTTTCTGTGAATAACTCCTGAACCGTAAGTCCTAGACGCTCGCTCTTGGCTGCATTCGATTCAGCTCGTGGCAGCCAGTCTAAAAAACACTATCTTGGACTTCTCTGCATGTTTCCCAGGCGAGCAATTGGCAGCATGTTCAGAACCATGTTTCTGTGAATAACTCCTGAACCGTAAGTCCTAGACGCTCGCTCTTGGCTGCATTCGATTCAGCTCGTGGCAGCCAGTCTAAAAAACACTATCTTGGACTTCTCTGCATGTTCCTAAGGCAAATGTTTCTAAAGCTAATTCTTGAACCGTAAGTCCTAGACGCTCGATCTTGGCGGCATTCGTCTCAGCGCCTGGCAATTAGTATAGGAGCACTGTGTTTGACTTCTCTGGATGTTTCCCAGGCGAGTTATTGACAAGTAAATCCTAGACGCTCGATCTTGGTTATTTTCGCTTTCGCGGCTGGCAGTAAAAGAACCATGTTTCTGTGAATAACTCCTGAACCGTAAGTCCTAGACGCTCGCTCTTGGCTGCATTCGATTCAGCTCGTGGCAGCCAGTCTAAAAAACACTATCTTGGACTTCTCTGCATGTTTCCCAGGCGAGCAATTGGCAGCATGTTCAGAACCATGTTTCTGTGAATAACTCCTGAACCGTAAGTCCTAGACGCTCGCTCTTGGCTGCATTCGATTCAGCTCGTGGCAGCCAGTCTAAAAAACACTATCTTGGACTTCTCTGCATGTTTCCCAGGCGAGCAATTGGCAGCATGTTCAGAACCATGTTTCTGTGAATAACTCCTGAACCGTAAGTCCTAGACGCTCGCTCTTGGCTGCATTCGATTCAGCTCGTGGCAGCCAGTCTAAAAAACACTATCTTGGACTTCTCTGCATGTTTCCCAGGCGAGCAATTGGCAGCATGTTCAGAACCATGTTTCTGTGAATAACTCCTGAACCGTAAGTCCTAGACGCTCGCTCTTGGCTGCATTCGATTCAGCTCGTGGCAGCCAGTCTAAAAAACACTATCTTGGACTTCTCTGCATGTTTCCCAGGCGAGCAATTGGCAGCATGTTCAGAACCATGTTTCTGTGAATAACTCCTGAACCGTAAGTCCTAGACGCTCGCTCTTGGCTGCATTCGATTCAGCTCGTGGCAGCCAGTCTAAAAAACACTATCTTGGACTTCTCTGCATGTTTCCCAGGCGAGCAATTGGCAGCATGTTCAGAACCATGTTTCTGTGAATAACTCCTGAACCGTAAGTCCTAGACGCTCGCTCTTGGCTGCATTCGATTCAGCTCGTGGCAGCCAGTCTAAAAAACACTATCTTGGACTTCTCTGCATGTTCCTAAGGCAAATGTTTCTAAAGCTAATTCTTGAACCGTAAGTCCTAGACGCTCGATCTTGGCGGCATTCGTCTCAGCGCCTGGCAATTAGTATAGGAGCACTGTGTTTGACTTCTCTGGATGTTTCCCAGGCGAGTTATTGACAAGTAAATCCTAGACGCTCGATCTTGGTTATTTTCGCTTTCGCGGCTGGCAGTAAAAGAACCATGTTTCTGTGAATAACTCCTGAACCGTAAGTCCTAGACGCTCGCTCTTGGCTGCATTCGATTCAGCTCGTGGCAGCCAGTCTAAAAAACACTATCTTGGACTTCTCTGCATGTTTCCCAGGCGAGCAATTGGCAGCGATGTTCAGAACCATGTTTCTTGAATAACTCCTGAACCGTAAGTCCTAGACGCTCGCTCTTGGCTGCATTCGATTCAGCTCGTGGCAGCCAGTCTAAAAAACACTATCTTGGACTTCTCTGCATGTTTCCCAGGCGAGCAATTGGCAGCATGTTCAGAACCATGTTTCTGTGAATAACTCCTGAACCGTAAGTCCTAGACGCTCGCTCTTGGCTGCATTCGATTCAGCTCGTGGCAGCCAGTCTAAAAAACACTATCTTGGACTTCTCTGCATGTTTCCCAGGCGAGCAATTGGCAGCATGTTCAGAACCATGTTTCTGTGAATAACTCCTGAACCGTAAGTCCTAGACGCTCGCTCTTGGCTGCATTCGATTCAGCTCGTGGCAGCCAGTCTAAAAAACACTATCTTGGACTTCTCTGCATGTTTCCCAGGCGAGCAATTGGCAGCATGTTCAGAACCATGTTTCTGTGAATAACTCCTGAACCGTAAGTCCTAGACGCTCGCTCTTGGCTGCATTCGATTCAGCTCGTGGCAGCCAGTCTAAAAAACACTATCTTGGACTTCTCTGCATGTTTCCCAGGCGAGCAATTGGCAGCATGTTCAGAACCATGTTTCTGTGAATAACTCCTGAACCGTAAGTCCTAGACGCTCGCTCTTGGCTGCATTCGATTCAGCTCGTGGCAGCCAGTCTAAAAAACACTATCTTGGACTTCTCTGCATGTTTCCCAGGCGAGCAATTGGCAGCATGTTCAGAACCATGTTTCTGTGAATAACTCCTGAACCGTAAGTCCTAGACGCTCGCTCTTGGCTGCATTCGATTCAGCTCGTGGCAGCCAGTCTAAAAAACACTATCTTGGACTTCTCTGCATGTTTCCCAGGCGAGCAATTGGCAGCATGTTCAGAACCATGTTTCTGTGAATAACTCCTGAACCGTAAGTCCTAGACGCTCGCTCTTGGCTGCATTCGATTCAGCTCGTGGCAGCCAGTCTAAAAAACACTATCTTGGACTTCTCTGCATGTTCCTAAGGCAAATGTTTCTAAAGCTAATTCTTGAACCGTAAGTCCTAGACGCTCGATCTTGGCGGCATTCGTCTCAGCGCCTGGCAATTAGTATAGGAGCACTGTGTTTGACTTCTCTGGATGTTTCCCAGGCGAGTTATTGACAAGTAAATCCTAGACGCTCGATCTTGGTTATTTTCGCTTTCGCGGCTGGCAGTAAAAGAACCATGTTTCTGTGAATAACTCCTGAACCGTAAGTCCTAGACGCTCGCTCTTGGCTGCATTCGATTCAGCTCGTGGCAGCCAGTCTAAAAAACACTATCTTGGACTTCTCTGCATGTTTCCCAGGCGAGCAATTGGCAGCATGTTCAGAACCATGTTTCTGTGAATAACTCCTGAACCGTAAGTCCTAGACGCTCGCTCTTGGCTGCATTCGATTCAGCTCGTGGCAGCCAGTCTAAAAAACACTATCTTGGACTTCTCTGCATGTTTCCCAGGCGAGAAATTGGCAGCATGTTCAGAACCATGTTTCTGTGAATAACTCCTGAACCGTAAGTCCTAGACGCTCGATCTTGGCGGCATTCGTCTCAGCGCCTGGCAATTAGTATAGGAGCACTGTGTTTGACTTCTCTGGATGTTTCCCAGGCGAGTTATTGACAAGTAAATCCTAGACGCTCGATCTTGGTTATTTTCGCTTTCGCGGCTGGCAGTAAAAGAACCATGTTTCTGTGAATAACTCCTGAACCGTAAGTCCTAGACGCTCGCTCTTGGCTGCATTCGATTCAGCTCGTGGCAGCCAGTCTAAAAAACACTATCTTGGACTTCTCTGCATGTTTCCCAGACGAGAAATTGGCAGCATGTTCAGAACCATGTTTCTGTGAATAACTCCTGAACCGTAAGTCCTAGACGCTCGATCTTGGCGGCATTCGTCTCAGCGCCTGGCAATTAGTATAGGAGCACTGTGTTTGACTTCTCTGGATGTTTCCCAGGCGAGTTATTGACAAGTAAATCCTAGACGCTCGATCTTGGTTATTTTCGCTTTCGCGGCTGGCAGTAAAAGAACCATGTTTCTGTGAATAACTCCTGAACCGTAAGTCCTAGACGCTCGCTCTTGGCTGCATTCGATTCAGCTCGTGGCAGCCAGTCTAAAAAACACTATCTTGGACTTCTCTGCATGTTTCCCAGGCGAGCAATTGGCAGCATGTTCAGAACCATGTTTCTGTGAATAACTCCTGAACCGTAAGTCCTAGACGCTCGCTCTTGGCTGCATTCGATTCAGCTCGTGGCAGCCAGTCTAAAAAACACTATCTTGGACTTCTCTGCATGTTTCCCAGGCGAGCAATTGGCAGCATGTTCAGAACCATGTTTCTGTGAATAACTCCTGAACCGTAAGTCCTAGACGCTCGCTCTTGGCTGCATTCGATTCAGCTCGTGGCAGCCAGTCTAAAAAACACTATCTTGGACTTCTCTGCATGTTTCCCAGGCGAGCAATTGGCAGCATGTTCAGAACCATGTTTCTGTGAATAACTCCTGAACCGTAAGTCCTAGACGCTCGCTCTTGGCTGCATTCGATTCAGCTCGTGGCAGCCAGTCTAAAAAACACTATCTTGGACTTCTCTGCATGTTTCCCAGGCGAGCAATTGGCAGCATGTTCAGAACCATGTTTCTGTGAATAACTCCTGAACCGTAAGTCCTAGACGCTCGCTCTTGGCTGCATTCGATTCAGCTCGTGGCAGCCAGTCTAAAAAACACTATCTTGGACTTCTCTGCATGTTTCCCAGGCGAGCAATTGGCAGCATGTTCAGAACCATGTTTCTGTGAATAACTCCTGAACCGTAAGTCCTAGACGCTCGCTCTTGGCTGCATTCGATTCAGCTCGTGGCAGCCAGTCTAAAAAACACTATCTTGGACTTCTCTGCATGTTCCTAAGGCAAATGTTTCTAAAGCTAATTCTTGAACCGTAAGTCCTAGACGCTCGATCTTGGCGGCATTCGTCTCAGCGCCTGGCAATTAGTATAGGAGCACTGTGTTTGACTTCTCTGGATGTTTCCCAGGCGAGTTATTGACAAGTAAATCCTAGACGCTCGATCTTGGTTATTTTCGCTTTCGCGGCTGGCAGTAAAAGAACCATGTTTCTGTGAATAACTCCTGAACCGTAAGTCCTAGACGCTCGCTCTTGGCTGCATTCGATTCAGCTCGTGGCAGCCAGTCTAAAAAACACTATCTTGGACTTCTCTGCATGTTTCCCAGGCGAGCAATTGGCAGCATGTTCAGAACCATGTTTCTGTGAATAACTCCTGAACCGTAAGTCCTAGACGCTCGCTCTTGGCTGCATTCGATTCAGCTCGTGGCAGCCAGTCTAAAAAACACTATCTTGGACTTCTCTGCATGTTTCCTAGGCGAGCAATTGGCAGCATGTTCAGAACCATGTTTCTGTGAATAACTCCTGAACCGTAAGTCCTAGACGCTCGATCTTGGCGGCATTCGATTCAGCTCGTGGCAGCCAGTCTAAAAAACACTATCTTGGACTTCTCTGCATGTTTCCCAGGCGAGCAATTGGCAGCATGTTCAGAACCATGTTTCTGTGAATAACTCCTGAACCGTAAGTCCTAGACGCTCGCTCTTGGCTGCATTCGATTCAGCTCGTGGCAGCCAGTCTAAAAAACACTATCTTGGACTTCTCTGCATGTTCCTAAGGCAAATGTTTCTAAAGCTAATTCTTGAACCGTAAGTCCTAGACGCTCGATCTTGGCGGCATTCGTCTCAGCGCCTGGCAATTAGTATAGGAGCACTGTGTTTGACTTCTCTGGATGTTTCCCAGGCGAGTTATTGACAAGTAAATCCTAGACGCTCGATCTTGGTTATTTTCGCTTTCGCGGCTGGCAGTAAAAGAACCATGTTTCTGTGAATAACTCCTGAACCGTAAGTCCTAGACGCTCGCTCTTGGCTGCATTCGATTCAGCTCGTGGCAGCCAGTCTAAAAAACACTATCTTGGACTTCTCTGCATGTTTCCCAGGCGAGCAATTGGCAGCATGTTCAGAACCATGTTTCTGTGAATAACTCCTGAACCGTAAGTCCTAGACGCTCGCTCTTGGCTGCATTCGATTCAGCTCGTGGCAGCCAGTCTAAAAAACACTATCTTGGACTTCTCTGCATGTTTCCCAGGCGAGCAATTGGCAGCATGTTCAGAACCATGTTTCTGTGAATAACTCCTGAACCGTAAGTCCTAGACGCTCGCTCTTGGCTGCATTCGATTCAGCTCGTGGCAGCCAGTCTAAAAAACACTATCTTGGACTTCTCTGCATGTTTCCTAGGCGAGCAATTGGCAGCATGTTCAGAACCATGTTTCTGTGAATAACTCCTGAACCGTAAGTCCTAGACGCTCGATCTTGGCGGCATTCGATTCAGCTCGTGGCAGCCAGTCTAAAAAACACTATCTTGGACTTCTCTGCATGTTTCCCAGGCGAGCAATTGGCAGCATGTTCAGAACCATGTTTCTGTGAATAACTCCTGAACCGTAAGTCCTAGACGCTCGCTCTTGGCTGCATTCGATTCAGCTCGTGGCAGCCAGTCTAAAAAACACTATCTTGGACTTCTCTGCATGTTCCTAAGGCAAATGTTTCTAAAGCTAATTCTTGAACCGTAAGTCCTAGACGCTCGATCTTGGCGGCATTCGTCTCAGCGCCTGGCAATTAGTATAGGAGCACTGTGTTTGACTTCTCTGGATGTTTCCCAGGCGAGTTATTGACAAGTAAATCCTAGACGCTCGATCTTGGTTATTTTCGCTTTCGCGGCTGGCAGTAAAAGAACCATGTTTCTGTGAATAACTCCTGAACCGTAAGTCCTAGACGCTCGCTCTTGGCTGCATTCGATTCAGCTCGTGGCAGCCAGTCTAAAAAACACTATCTTGGACTTCTCTGCATGTTTCCCAGGCGAGCAATTGGCAGCATGTTCAGAACCATGTTTCTGTGAATAACTCCTGAACCGTAAGTCCTAGACGCTCGCTCTTGGCTGCATTCGATTCAGCTCGTGGCAGCCAGTCTAAAAAACACTATCTTGGACTTCTCTGCATGTTCCTAAGGCAAATGTTTCTAAAGCTAATTCTTGAACCGTAAGTCCTAGACGCTCGATCTTGGCGGCATTCGTCTCAGCGCCTGGCAATTAGTATAGGAGCACTGTGTTTGACTTCTCTGGATGTTTCCCAGGCGAGTTATTGACAAGTAAATCCTAGACGCTCGATCTTGGTTATTTTCGCTTTCGCTGCTGGCAGTAAAAGAACCATGTTTCTGTGAATAACTCCTGAACCGTAAGTCCTAGACGCTCGCTCTTGGCTGCATTCGATTCAGCTCGTGGCAGCCAGTCTAAAAAACACTATCTTGGACTTCTCTGCATGTTTCCCAGGCGAGCAATTGGCAGCATGTTCAGAACCATGTTTCTGTGAATAACTCCTGAACCGTAAGTCCTAGACGCTCGCTCTTGGCTGCATTCGATTCAGCTCGTGGCAGCCAGTCTAAAAAACACTATCTTGGACTTCTCTGCATGTTTCCCAGGCGAGCAATTGGCAGCATGTTCAGAACCATGTTTCTGTGAATAACTCCTGAACCGTAAGTCCTAGACGCTCGCTCTTGGCTGCATTCGATTCAGCTCGTGGCAGCCAGTCTAAAAAACACTATCTTGGACTTCTCTGCATGTTTCCCAGGCGAGCAATTGGCAGCATGTTCAGAACCATGTTTCTGTGAATAACTCCTGAACCGTAAGTCCTAGACGCTCGCTCTTGGCTGCATTCGATTCAGCTCGTGGCAGCCAGTCTAAAAAACACTATCTTGGACTTCTCTGCATGTTTCCCAGGCGAGCAATTGGCAGCATGTTCAGAACCATGTTTCTGTGAATAACTCCTGAACCGTAAGTCCTAGACGCTCGCTCTTGGCTGCGTTCGATTCAGCTCGTGGCAGCCAGTCTAAAAAACACTATCTTGGACTTCTCTGCATGTTCCTAAGGCAAATGTTTCTAAAGCTAATTCTTGAACCGTAAGTCCTAGACGCTCGATCTTGGCGGCATTCGTCTCAGCGCCTGGCAATTAGTATAGGAGCACTGTGTTTGACTTCTCTGGATGTTTCCCAGGCGAGTTATTGACAAGTAAATCCTAGACGCTCGATCTTGGTTATTTTCGCTTTCGCGGCTGGCAGTAAAAGAACCATGTTTCTGTGAATAACTCCTGAACCGTAAGTCCTAGACGCTCGCTCTTGGCTGCATTCGATTCAGCTCGTGGCAGCCAGTCTAAAAAAACACTATCTTGGACTTCTCTGCATGTTTCCCAGGCGAGCAATTGGCAGCATGTTCAGAACCATGTTTCTGTGAATAACTCCTGAACCGTAAGTCCTAGACGCTCGCTCTTGGCTGCGTTCGATTCAGCTCGTGGCAGCCAGTCTAAAAAACACTATCTTGGACTTCTCTGCATGTTCCTAAGGCAAATGTTTCTAAAGCTAATTCTTGAACCGTAAGTCCTAGACGCTCGATCTTGGCGGCATTCGTCTCAGCGCCTGGCAATTAGTATAGGAGCACTGTGTTTGACTTCTCTGGATGTTTCCCAGGCGAGTTATTGACAAGTAAATCCTAGACGCTCGATCTTGGTTATTTTCGCTTTCGCGGCTGGCAGTAAAAGAACCATGTTTCTGTGAATAACTCCTGAACCGTAAGTCCTAGACGCTCGCTCTTGGCTGCATTCGATTCAGCTCGTGGCAGCCAGTCTAAAAAAACACTATCTTGGACTTCTCTGCATGTTTCCCAGGCGAGCAATTGGCAGCATGTTCAGAACCATGTTTCTGTGAATAACTCCTGAACCGTAAGTCCTAGACGCTCGCTCTTGGCTGCATTCGATTCAGCTCGTGGCAGCCAGTCTAAAAAACACTATCTTTGACTTCTCTGCATGTTTCCCAGGCGAGAAATTGGCAGCATGTTCAGAACCATGTTTCTGTGAATAACTCCTGAACCGTAAGTCCTAGACGCTCGATCTTGGCGGCATTCGTCTCAGCGCCTGGCAATTAGTATAGGAGCACTGTGTTTGACTTCTCTGGATGTTTCCCAGGCGAGTTATTGACAAGTAAATCCTAGACGCTCGATCTTGGTTATTTTCGCTTTCGCGGCTGGCAGTAAAAGAACCATGTTTCTGTGAATAACTCCTGAACCGTAAGTCCTAGACGCTCGCTCTTGGCTGCATTCGATTCAGCTCGTGGCAGCCAGTCTAAAAAACACTATCTTGGACTTCTCTGCATGTTTCCCAGACGAGAAATTGGCAGCATGTTCAGAACCATGTTTCTGTGAATAACTCCTGAACCGTAAGTCCTAGACGCTCGATCTTGGCGGCATTCGTCTCAGCGCCTGGCAATTAGTATAGGAGCACTGTGTTTGACTTCTCTGGATGTTTCCCAGGCGAGTTATTGACAAGTAAATCCTAGACGCTCGATCTTGGTTATTTTCGCTTTCGCGGCTGGCAGTAAAAGAACCATGTTTCTGTGAATAACTCCTGAACCGTAAGTCCTAGACGCTCGCTCTTGGCTGCATTCGATTCAGCTCGTGGCAGCCAGTCTAAAAAACACTATCTTGGACTTCTCTGCATGTTTCCCAGGCGAGCAATTGGCAGCATGTTCAGAACCATGTTTCTGTGAATAACTCCTGAACCGTAAGTCCTAGACGCTCGCTCTTGGCTGCATTCGATTCAGCTCGTGGCAGCCAGTCTAAAAAACACTATCTTGGACTTCTCTGCATGTTTCCCAGGCGAGCAATTGGCAGCATGTTCAGAACCATGTTTCTGTGAATAACTCCTGAACCGTAAGTCCTAGACGCTCGATCTTGGCGGCATTCGATTCAGCTCGTGGCAGCCAGTCTAAAAAAACACTATCTTGGACTTCTCTGCATGTTTCCCAGGCGAGCAATTGGCAGCATGTTCAGAACCATGTTTCTGTGAATAACTCCTGAACCGTAAGTCCTAGACGCTCGCTCTTGGCTGCATTCGATTCAGCTCGTGGCAGCCAGTCTAAAAAACACTATCTTGGACTTCTCTGCATGTTCCTAAGGCAAATGTTTCTAAAGCTAATTCTTGAACCGTAAGTCCTAGACGCTCGATCTTGGCGGCATTCGTCTCAGCGCCTGGCAATTAGTATAGGAGCACTGTGTTTGACTTCTCTGGATGTTTCCCAGGCGAGTTATTGACAAGTAAATCCTAGACGCTCGATCTTGGTTATTTTCGCTTTCGCGGCTGGCAGTAAAAGAACCATGTTTCTGTGAATAACTCCTGAACCGTAAGTCCTAGACGCTCGCTCTTGGCTGCATTCGATTCAGCTCGTGGCAGCCAGTCTAAAAAACACTATCTTGGACTTCTCTGCATGTTTCCCAGGCGAGCAATTGGCAGCATGTTCAGAACCATGTTTCTGTGAATAACTCCTGAACCGTAAGTCCTAGACGCTCGCTCTTGGCTGCATTCGATTCAGCTCGTGGCAGCCAGTCTAAAAAACACTATCTTGGACTTCTCTGCATGTTCCTAAGGCAAATGTTTCTAAAGCTAATTCTTGAACCGTAAGTCCTAGACGCTCGATCTTGGCGGCATTCGTCTCAGCGCCTGGCAATTAGTATAGGAGCACTGTGTTTGACTTCTCTGGATGTTTCCCAGGCGAGTTATTGACAAGTAAATCCTAGACGCTCGATCTTGGTTATTTTCGCTTTCGCGGCTGGCAGTAAAAGAACCATGTTTCTGTGAATAACTCCTGAACCGTAAGTCCTAGACGCTCGCTCTTGGCTGCATTCGATTCAGCTCGTGGCAGCCAGTCTAAAAAACACTATCTTGGACTTCTCTGCATGTTTCCCAGGCGAGCAATTGGCAGCATGTTCAGAACCATGTTTCTGTGAATAACTCCTGAACCGTAAGTCCTAGACGCTCGCTCTTGGCTGCATTCGATTCAGCTCGTGGCAGCCAGTCTAAAAAACACTATCTTGGACTTCTCTGCATGTTTCCCAGGCGAGCAATTGGCAGCATGTTCAGAACCATGTTTCTGTGAATAACTCCTGAACCGTAAGTCCTAGACGCTCGCTCTTGGCTGCATTCGATTCAGCTCGTGGCAGCCAGTCTAAAAAACACTATCTTGGACTTCTCTGCATGTTTCCCAGGCGAGCAATTGGCAGGCATGTTCAGAACCATGTTTCTGTGAATAACTCCTGAACCGTAAGTCCTAGACGCTCGCTCTTGGCTGCATTCGATTCAGCTCGTGGCAGCCAGTCTAAAAAACACTATCTTGGACTTCTCTGCATGTTTCCCAGGCGAGCAATTGGCAGCATGTTCAGAACCATGTTTCTGTGAATAACTCCTGAACCGTAAGTCCTAGACGCTCGCTCTTGGCTGCATTCGATTCAGCTCGTGGCAGCCAGTCTAAAAAACACTATCTTGGACTTCTCTGCATGTTTCCCAGGCGAGCAATTGGCAGCATGTTCAGAACCATGTTTCTGTGAATAACTCCTGAACCGTAAGTCCTAGACGCTCGCTCTTGGCTGCATTCGATTCAGCTCGTGGCAGCCAGTCTAAAAAACACTATCTTGGACTTCTCTGCATGTTTCCCAGGCGAGAAATTGGCAGCATGTTCAGAACCATGTTTCTGTGAATAACTCCTGAACCGTAAGTCCTAGACGCTCGATCTTGGCGGCATTCGTCTCAGCGCCTGGCAATTAGTATAGGAGCACTGTGTTTGACTTCTCTGGATGTTTCCCAGGCGAGTTATTGACAAGTAAATCCTAGACGCTCGATCTTGGTTATTTTCGCTTTCGCGGCTGGCAGTAAAAGAACCATGTTTCTGTGAATAACTCCTGAACCGTAAGTCCTAGACGCTCGCTCTTGGCTGCATTCGATTCAGCTCGTGGCAGCCAGTCTAAAAAACACTATCTTGGACTTCTCTGCATGTTTCCCAGACGAGAAATTGGCAGCATGTTCAGAACCATGTTTCTGTGAATAACTCCTGAACCGTAAGTCCTAGACGCTCGATCTTGGCGGCATTCGTCTCAGCGCCTGGCAATTAGTATAGGAGCACTGTGTTTGACTTCTCTGGATGTTTCCCAGGCGAGTTATTGACAAGTAAATCCTAGACGCTCGATCTTGGTTATTTTCGCTTTCGCGGCTGGCAGTAAAAGAACCATGTTTCTGTGAATAACTCCTGAACCGTAAGTCCTAGACGCTCGCTCTTGGCTGCATTCGATTCAGCTCGTGGCAGCCAGTCTAAAAAAACACTATCTTGGACTTCTCTGCATGTTTCCCAGGCGAGCAATTGGCAGCATGTTCAGAACCATGTTTCTGTGAATAACTCCTGAACCGTAAGTCCTAGACGCTCGCTCTTGGCTGCATTCGATTCAGCTCGTGGCAGCCAGTCTAAAAAACACTATCTTGGACTTCTCTGCATGTTTCCCAGGCGAGAAATTGGCAGCATGTTCAGAACCATGTTTCTGTGAATAACTCCTGAACCGTAAGTCCTAGACGCTCGATCTTGGCGGCATTCGTCTCAGCGCCTGGCAATTAGTATAGGAGCACTGTGTTTGACTTCTCTGGATGTTTCCCAGGCGAGTTATTGACAAGTAAATCCTAGACGCTCGATCTTGGTTATTTTCGCTTTCGCGGCTGGCAGTAAAAGAACCATGTTTCTGTGAATAACTCCTGAACCGTAAGTCCTAGACCCTCGCTCTTGGCTGCATTCGATTCAGCTCGTGGCAGCCAGTCTAAAAAACACTATCTTGGACTTCTCTGCATGTTTCCCAGGCGAGAAATTGGCAGCATGTTCAGAACCATGTTTCTGTGAATAACTCCTGAACCGTAAGTCCTAGACGCTCGATCTTGGCGGCATTCGTCTCAGCGCCTGGCAATTAGTATAGGAGCACTGTGTTTGACTTCTCTGGATGTTTCCCAGGCGAGTTATTGACAAGTAAATCCTAGACGCTCGATCTTGGTTATTTTCGCTTTCGCGGCTGGCAGTAAAAGAACCATGTTTCTGTGAATAACTCCTGAACCGTAAGTCCTAGACGCTCGCTCTTGGCTGCATTCGATTCAGCTCGTGGCAGCCAGTCTAAAAAACACTATCTTGGACTTCTCTGCATGTTTCCCAGGCGAGCAATTGGCAGCATGTTCAGAACCATGTTTCTGTGAATAACTCCTGAACCGTAAGTCCTAGACGCTCGCTCTTGGCTGCATTCGATTCAGCTCGTGGCAGCCAGTCTAAAAAACACTATCTTGGACTTCTCTGCATGTTTCCCAGGCGAGCAATTGGCAGCATGTTCAGAACCATGTTTCTGTGAATAACTCCTGAACCGTAAGTCCTAGACGCTCGCTCTTGGCTGCATTCGATTCAGCTCGTGGCAGCCAGTCTAAAAAACACTATCTTGGACTTCTCTGCATGTTTCCCAGGCGAGCAATTGGCAGCATGTTCAGAACCATGTTTCTGTGAATAACTCCTGAACCGTAAGTCCTAGACGCTCGCTCTTGGCTGCATTCGATTCAGCTCGTGGCAGCCAGTCTAAAAAACACTATCTTGGACTTCTCTGCATGTTTCCCAGGCGAGCAATTGGCAGCATGTTCAGAACCATGTTTCTGTGAATAACTCCTGAACCGTAAGTCCTAGACGCTCGCTCTTGGCTGCATTCGATTCAGCTCGTGGCAGCCAGTCTAAAAAACACTATCTTGGACTTCTCTGCATGTTCCTAAGGCAAATGTTTCTAAAGCTAATTCTTGAACCGTAAGTCCTAGACGCTCGATCTTGGCGGCATTCGTCTCAGCGCCTGGCAATTAGTATAGGAGCACTGTGTTTGACTTCTCTGGATGTTTCCCAGGCGAGTTATTGACAAGTAAATCCTAGACGCTCGATCTTGGTTATTTTCGCTTTCGCGGCTGGCAGTAAAAGAACCATGTTTCTGTGAATAACTCCTGAACCGTAAGTCCTAGACGCTCGCTCTTGGCTGCATTCGATTCAGCTCGTGGCAGCCAGTCTAAAAAACACTATCTTGGACTTCTCTGCATGTTTCCCAGGCGAGCAATTGGCAGCATGTTCAGAACCATGTTTCTGTGAATAACTCCTGAACCGTAAGTCCTAGACGCTCGCTCTTGGCTGCATTCGATTCAGCTCGTGGCAGCCAGTCTAAAAAACACTATCTTGGACTTCTCTGCATGTTTCCCAGGCGAGCAATTGGCAGCATGTTCAGAACCATGTTTCTGTGAATAACTCCTGAACCGTAAGTCCTAGACGCTCGCTCTTGGCTGCATTCGATTCAGCTCGTGGCAGCCAGTCTAAAAAACACTATCTTGGACTTCTCTGCATGTTTCCCAGGCGAGCAATTGGCAGCATGTTCAGAACCATGTTTCTGTGAATAACTCCTGAACCGTAAGTCCTAGACGCTCGCTCTTGGCTGCATTCGATTCAGCTCGTGGCAGCCAGTCTAAAAAACACTATCTTGGACTTCTCTGCATGTTTCCCAGGCGAGCAATTGGCAGCATGTTCAGAACCATGTTTCTGTGAATAACTCCTGAACCGTAAGTCCTAGACGCTCGCTCTTGGCTGCATTCGATTCAGCTCGTGGCAGCCAGTCTAAAAAACACTATCTTGGACTTCTCTGCATGTTTCCCAGGCGAGCAATTGGCAGCATGTTCAGAACCATGTTTCTGTGAATAACTCCTGAACCGTAAGTCCTAGACGCTCGCTCTTGGCTGCATTCGATTCAGCTCGTGGCAGCCAGTCTAAAAAACACTATCTTGGACTTCTCTGCATGTTTCCCAGGCGAGCAATTGGCAGCATGTTCAGAACCATGTTTCTGTGAATAACTCCTGAACCGTAAGTCCTAGACGCTCGCTCTTGGCTGCATTCGATTCAGCTCGTGGCAGCCAGTCTAAAAAACACTATCTTGGACTTCTCTGCATGTTTCCCAGGCGAGCAATTGGCAGCATGTTCAGAACCATGTTTCTGTGAATAACTCCTGAACCGTAAGTCCTAGACGCTCGCTCTTGGCTGCATTCGATTCAGCTCGTGGCAGCCAGTCTAAAAAACACTATCTTGGACTTCTCTGCATGTTTCCCAGGCGAGCAATTGGCAGCATGTTCAGAACCATGTTTCTGTGAATAACTCCTGAACCGTAAGTCCTAGACGCTCGCTCTTGGCTGCATTCGATTCAGCTCGTGGCAGCCAGTCTAAAAAACACTATCTTGGACTTCTCTGCATGTTTCCCAGGCGAGAAATTGGCAGCATGTTCAGAACCATGTTTCTGTGAATAACTCCTGAACCGTAAGTCCTAGACGCTCGATCTTGGCGGCATTCGTCTCAGCGCCTGGCAATTAGTATAGGAGCACTGTGTTTGACTTCTCTGGATGTTTCCCAGGCGAGTTATTGACAAGTAAATCCTAGACGCTCGATCTTGGTTATTTTCGCTTTCGCGGCTGGCAGTAAAAGAACCATGTTTCTGTGAATAACTCCTGAACCGTAAGTCCTAGACGCTCGCTCTTGGCTGCATTCGATTCAGCTCGTGGCAGCCAGTCTAAAAAACACTATCTTGGACTTCTCTGCATGTTTCCCAGACGAGAAATTGGCAGCATGTTCAGAACCATGTTTCTGTGAATAACTCCTGAACCGTAAGTCCTAGACGCTCGATCTTGGCGGCATTCGTCTCAGCGCCTGGCAATTAGTATAGGAGCACTGTGTTTGCCTTCAAACAAAAGGGGGTTGAAACCTTTAAAGTAAAGTAGTGAATGTAACTTAAGAGGGATGGGGAAATAAATGTAAAAGGAACCAGTATCTGCAATGGGCCCCCGCCCAGTAAATCGTCCTTGAAGGGCCAACATACAGGCTTCTTCATCTTCTTACCCCCTTTTACAAAAGCAATGACCGGATTGCTATAGTTCTTTCCTTCCCATTTAGCTGCGCTGGATTTCATCAGTTTCTGCAAACTTTATTAAGTATCAATGCAGATATTTTCAGAAAACCCGTAAATCAGTACCTTCTAGAAAGGACTCCCTTATGATGAATTAGGCATTCTTCTGATTATTAGCCAGTTTGTGAAACATACATTTTAAAATGAAAAGAAATCACCATTAGAAAGATGGTGTGTATTACCTGTGAGTGCTCCTATATCATTAATGAGAAAACCGAAAGATCTGAAAGACATGAATTCAGATAGCATCACGGTCCAAGATAGTGTTTTTTAGACTGGCTGCCACGAGCTGAATCGAATGCAGCCAAGAGCGAGCGTCTAGGACTTACGGTTCAGGAGTTATTCACAGAAACATGGTTCTTTTACTGCCAGCCGCGAAAGCGAAAATAACCAAGATCGAGCGTCTAGGATTTACTTGTCAATAACTCGCCTGGGAAACATCCAGAGAAGTCAAACACAGTGCTACTATACTAATTGCCAGGCGCTGAGACGAATGCCGCCAAGATCGAGCGTCTAGGACTTACGGTTAAGGAATTAGCCTCAGAAACATGGTTCTGAACATGCTGCCAATTGCTCGCCTGGGAAACATGCAGAGAAGTCCAAGATAGTGTTTTTTAGACTGGCTGCCACGAGCTGAATCGAATGCAGCCAAGAGCGAGCGTCTAGGACTTACGGTTCAGGAGTTATTCACAGAAACATGGTTCTGAACATGCTGCCAATTGCTCGCCTGGGAAACATGCAGAGAAGTCCAAGATAGTGTTTTTTAGACTGGCTGCCACGAGCTGAATCGAATGCAGCCAAGAGCGAGCGTCTAGGACTTACGGTTCAGGAGT